>NW_027115086.1:163070-199019 GCF_000696795.3 Halyomorpha halys
ATAGATTAAAAAATGAATAGATAGTTATAATTTTCCATTGATGGCTATTTTAGGATGATGTCATAACAGAACTGAGCAGTTATGATAGTAGCTCATCGAGTATGTTTTCGACAATCATGAGAGGTCTACAAAGAGACAGCAGTAGGTCCATGTTCTGGTGGCCTGGATCATTAACTGCTCATGAAGCATTCCAGGTAGTTATATACCTTTTAAAGTTTTCTAATATCATATTGTAAAAAAGTCTGTAAAACTTTGCCATGATATTCTAATACAAGTACAAATACATTTTTTAGAAATCTGGAGCACTTATCATGACAAATGGTTATGTCCATGAACATACTCCATGGCGTAAGTGTTTTATTTTTGTTATTATTTGTTTTCTAATAAACAACACCTCTTTTACATAATATAAATGTTTTGCAGTTTTGATTTTTCAAAGTAATGATCGATAAAATAATTTATTCATAGATTTTTTTCGTTTGATTCTTCTACATACTAGTATTGCATCATTATTCCAAAAATTTTATTAAATTATGTTTTTTATGATTTCAATTTCAATTGTAACTAAAGAATTTTGGGTAGATAAATGAATAACTGCATAATATTTTTAAAATAATTCTATGGCTGAAATAACATTAATGAACTTGATTCATTAATTTAATTTTTTCAGGATTTTACACAAAAAAGTAATTGTTCTAAATATTTATTATAACTTTGTAACTAATCAATAACTTTTCCTAATTGTAAAGTTCTTGCCATAAATTGAACCATAATAAGAATGCTGCTTTGACAGTTTCTATTAACACTTTAATATTTCATATATGTTTAATTCAAATATTATTTGTATATGTGTTAGTATTTTTGATGTGTCAGATGGAGTACTACAAAGTATTACTATTATTAACAACAAATAATATAATTTATTTAAAAGGATGGCAATTAAAATTTATAGTAATGATAATGGGAGGAAACATATTGCAGCTCTCTTTATAAATCAGTATTCATTATTTAATTATCAATAAAACAACTTTACTAAAGCTTAAAGAGTTTGATTCGACAAAGGGATGATTATTTAAACATTTTTAAAGGAAAATTACAGATGATTTTATATAATAATTTTTATACTGAAACAGTTTTATAGAAGAAGTTAAGATGAATGAATATCAATATATAATTTTGTTAGGTAATGAGTAATATTACATTGAATTTATCTATCTAAAATTCTTTAATCATTTTCAAAACATTTATGTTAATTATAAATATTTTTAATAACATATTTATTTTTAAGTTATTTAAAAAATGGGTCAATATAACAAAATAACATCACCATTAATCAATGTATATCTGATCAGCACCTTTAAACATTATTTTTGATTCTCATCTCAAAAAATAAAATTTTTAGAGATTTTATATCTTTTAAAAAGTTTGTGTTTAAAAAAATAAATTTAGTTAACTCATGGTAGTGGAGATAAAGAATTACTGGATTAATGTTCTTTGAAACGATGGTTCTCAAGGGCATAGAATAAATAGAGGGGAGACCTGAAATACTATGAAAGATGCAAATAAAATTTTAAAGTTTGTATGATTAATTTACTGTTTAGGGAGATATAGAACATTTTATAATAATAACAATAAAAACCAAATAAAAAGTTAGCTATATTTCCTAATTACTACCATAAATAGGTCTTTGTCTCAATAAATTATACACTCGGTGGGAGGAAAAGGGTTGTGACTTTAAGATCATTGTTGAAAAGTATCAGAAATTTAAGTTTTGGGTTACAGTTCAACATAAAAAACTTCATGGAAGTCATCTATTCCTTTCAATCTTTTTTTAGCCCTTAAGATCATATCCTTATTTTTGAATTCAAAAAGCTACTTATTTATCTTCATATAAGAGTGTTGACTATGTACCATATTTGGTAAATTTGGGCTTGAGTTCGAGCCTGTTAGAAAAACAGCTTATACCCAGTGCTTTGTAGACATTCGGAACATGGTTCCAGGTCGGACAGTTCAGAAACATGGGAATGGATTGGACCTTCTATTTTTACCATTCTTCCATGAGGAAGGAAGAGTCCTGGCCCTCCTAAAACTAAATTGATACGAAATGTATAAGTCACTTATTTAATTTATCTATGGTATAAAATTCCCTGGATGGTTAATGGTCTCGTCCCCCGCCTCCTTGGATTCATTCCAGAGTAGAAGTTTAACTATAGATGGCAGATTTATTTTATAATAATGGCTTGTTTCTTAGTAAATATGTATCATATTTTTTTTCTAAACTAGTGGTCAGATATACATTTTAACTTATTTTTTTTACATTCAAGCTTAACAGCTTAGATATTAGTGCTGACTATTAACTTTGCTTTGCATAGTAAATAATAATAATGAGTGTAACATTAACTTATTAATTTTTTTAGTATTATGAACAAGAGATAGTTTAACATGAAACAAAACATATCCTTTTAATTTGTTAAAATCGCATTTTTCTTAAAACAAATAAACTAATGGTTAGGCATGGTTCTTTGTCGAATGATGCCTACTTGAACTATTAAATATCATCAAAGTTGCCTAAATTGTGCTAAATCAATATAAGTTTATTAATTTGTTGTAATGTTTAAAGAATTTTCTTTATAGAAATTCCCATGAGATAATTATTTATTCTAAATTCTATATCAATCTTTGTTTCAATTTTTATCAATAACAATGAAATAAATTATATTTTTATAACTTCATTTGTTTTTATGAATGTTGCGTTTAAATGTAATCAAATGGAATACATAATTATTTTTATTCATATAAGTTACTTATGTAAGAACACTTCTTGGGTTATGGATCGGGTTATTGAATTCTTTGAAAGGATTATTATTTATAATGATGTTATGTACATAATTTATATGCACAGTTTGCACATGGCCTCACGTTGTATAAATAACTTAAAAATACACAAATGTGAGCTATTTCAGAAATCTCACAATAAAAAAAATTGAGAAATGCAATGAATGTAAACTAGAAAATGAAAAGATTCATTAAAATAATGGATGAATTAAGTATGTATTAATATATTTAATTAGCAAGGTGTGGCTGAGTGAGTTTACATTACACAATTTGATTTTGGCTTTTAGTATGGGATATAGATTTTCTTTTTTCTGCTGTTTTACAAGTTTTGGGCAAAGTTCTTCTTGAATGCCATACTTTTTTTCCCTATAATACTGAACCATCCTTATCTCTTAAAATAATCATCCAAAATTAAATTAATCTTGATTAAATTTTATCATCGAAATTTAGATTATAATAATCAAATGTGTAATGCCAATAACCTATTGAAAACAACCCATTGGCTATGATTTAATACTATTGTTTTATGGACCACAATTATTTTATTTTTCAAAGCTGAGAAGATTGTTGTAATTGTTTTTGGCTGTTCTCTGGAAATAGTCATCATTTCCGTCTTTGAGAACGAGATTTCCAAGCCTGTTTTTTTCATTATTTTTTATAAGTTCATTAATTTGAGCAATCACTTCTTGTTCTTCATCCACCATAAGAGCTAAATCATTTGCAAATGTTAAATCTTGATATTAAAACCTTTTAGTTTCTATAAAAGCTCCAGAGTTTTTTTTTTTATAATTTTGTTTAGAGGTGGCTAGAAGCCTCTGCTTTCTAATGGTGTCAAAAATAATTTAGTTGTTTTAAGATGAAAAATATGTGCAATAGGCCGTGTCGAAGACATATTTTTTTCTGGAAAGGTTTGGCCAAGGTTTTTTATCGTTGGACAAAATTTTATAGAATTATTTTTCAGAAAAAGAATGTTTATGCGGAAAAGAAATGAAGTTCTTTCCCTCCTTTGAAATGCAATTAAGGTTTTCAACAAGAATAAGCTTTTTCAGATTAACAGAATAGACATTTTCTGTTAAAGTGAATTTGAAAATTTTTCCTTTAGTATATATAAGTTACTTGACTAATTGTCCTCGAGTCTCATTTTAGCTGTAATCCTTATTGTTCAAAATGATTTTAGTATTGGTGGTATTACTTGTGTCTTAAATTTGGTGGATAAATAAATTTTTGACATATGCTTATTATATGTATTATTTAAGATATTTAATTTTTATACCCATTAAGTCAAAACAAATATTATTACTAGCATAGAAAAACAAGTTTGTTACAACTTTTTTTTGGCAATTTAAACATATTCTGAAATATCTTGAAGGGAATATTACGATGATTTCATTGATAGTTGAAAAAATTAATTTTGTTTGTAACTCATCTAAATATTATTATTTAACTCTGAAACATCAACTAATATTTTACAAAAATTATCATTTTTATTTTATTAATTAATTTTTGGGAAAAATGTTACAAATGGGTTCTTATGGATACCATTTTATAAACTTTATTATAATTTAATTCATTTAACTATAATAAATTAATTATTTCTTTCCTTTTTTTGTGATATATAAAAAAATAATATATATTTTGCTTTTAATAACTAATTTCCTCTTCATTGTAAATCATGACAAAAAAAAAGCTGGATTGTCAACCAAAATCAATGTGTGTAAAAAGGATGATGTTTATAAATTAAATTTATAATATTAATCACAATCTCACTCAGCCCTTATGAACAGAAATGAAATTATGGCATAGAAATGAGAATAGCCAAACAACTTTTGGATGAGTTTGGTATTGGAGGTATTTTGTGGTGTGTCTGCAGTGTTCTACAGAAGCTCGTATGCTCGAGAAGAGGATCTGTTATATGCTGACTCAGACATAAGCATACCACCTGAAGCGTCGTTAGGGGCTGCTTTCGCCTCATCACCGTCTTCTTCTATCCGTGTCAGGAAAGACTTCACAGAAACTTGGTTCTATGAAATGGCTGAGGCAGGGTAATCAGAATCATTTAATTTAGTTTGTATTTGGCTTCATTGCATCAAAGGCTTGGATAGCATGTGGCTGATGGTTTACTTATTACTAACAATGCATATACTATTTTCCATTTTCTCTTTTATAATTGTAAACTGATTTGAACAATTTTTTATTATTATAAAATTTATAAAATAATTTTTGTAAATTATATATATATTATTATATCTGAAAAATGGAACATGGGTATGCCAAAGCTTCTATTTCTGATAAATTACTAACTTTAATGCTTTTGGTGAGGTATTCCTCTTATTTTCCCCTTTTCATCGCTGTGAAGGGCATGATAACAACAGCTTGAGAGAGGATGCCTATCTAAGCAACATTCCCTCAAGGGGCAAGAAGATAGTGAAACCAGATATCGGCCCTCCTGTCATTGTGAGACCAGTGACAAGACCACCTTTAGCTGGGCCGTATGCCTTCTCACGTATACCCAGACCAGTTTGGAACCGGCCTAGAGTATTCCTTCAGTCAGATGTCCGGTCTACCTGGCTCTTCGCTAACTTCTCATCAGGGTATGAATGAAAAATTTCCCTACCTGCATGCGTTAATTTTGAGCACTGCAATTGTAAATATTTTCTGTTTTTTCACTTCATAGAGTGTGGTTTGCTTTTTATTTTACTTTTACTTTACTGTATTATTCATTTGCAATCATTCCTGGTATTTAATTAATATAAAATTTCACTTTACTGCTGAATGTATAATTATTCATTAATGAATTTTATTACAAAGAGGTGTATTACAGGACTGTATATTCTTTTTTACCGAGCATTTATTGGCATGTGATTGTATGAATTTTATTTATTTTTAGTGTTAGGAAAAGTATGAAGATACTAGTTGCAAAGAAGTAATTGACTGTGAAGAATTAAAAAAAAAAATCTATGCATGTAAAACTGATTGGCTTAATATTTAGATTGCATTTGGGTTTTTATACCACACATCACTTGATAAAAAAATTAATAATAATGGAGAAGGAATTATATTTTTCAATTGGAAAAATGTTATAATAATACTGTTCCCCTTTGGGAGAAGTTAAAGCAGTGGAGTTGGTTATATTTATTATGTAATGATAAACTTATGGATAGTTCTAGATATTAAAGATTGAACAAATATTCCTTATAATACTTTAAAATAAAATATTTTCTGTAACATTTAAAAATTTCTTCTTTCTTAATTATGTTGTGCTATAAAATAACTTTTATTTGATACTATCTTTCTTTTAAATGCTGTTTTTAAACTGAATAAGGCTTTTTATTAATTAGTATTACATTGACTATTTTTTTATTAGCCTATCATACACCTCAATCATGAAAAGATGAAGTTTTATATTAATTAATGATTAATGAATATATTCCATTCAGGATTTAAAAACTTTTTATGATTAGATAATAAATAGAATATCAAACTTGAAATATAAATAATGTGATCTTGTAAAACAGAATCAGATACTTCATTAATGAATGAATTATCCTCAATATTGTTTTTTTTTATCGAAAATTAACTAAGCAATGCTAATTTTTTTTTAACTAAAAAATTGTTTACTTAAAGTTAATAATTTAGTTCATATACATCCTAGCTCTGATGAAGACTGAGCAATTGATGTGAATATGCTCAAATTTTGACAAGTCGTTACAATTATCATATCATATCATATTACTGATTATAGAAATACTTTGAACCATTTATTTTCTAATAAGTATATGATTTTTAACTATCTATTTTTTCAGTATTGATGGAAAAGGAAGTTTCAAAAAAGCTGTGCCCGACACTATAACATCTTGGGTAGTGTCAGCATTTGCTGTTGATCCACTTTATGGTCTAGGAATTTTAGATATTCCAAGAAAGGTATGAAAACTTAAATAATTTGTAAGATAGAACTTCATTATAAGGAACTAACATTACATATTTTGGCCAATCATTGTGACCCTAGTTGGCATGATTCCATTCCAATGCCAAATCTTCCCACATAATATTCAGTTAGCTTTAGAATTCTACATAAATTTTACTCACTTTCTTGAAATATTAATGTCCTGTAATTAAGGGTAAAGGTAAACATAAGGAAATGTGGTAATTCATTCTTAAATGGATATTGACTTTTATTAGGAAACTAGGATTTTTGCTAAATTTCTGCTTTTTATTGTGTCATAATAGATTTATTTGTGATAACTTTAATATTTTGATCTTTTTTTGTTTAGTTTTAGAAAAAATTATCATTTTATTTCTTGATTTTGCAAATTGTTTTCTTAATGATATTTAAATTTATAGGTTAAAGTATTTCGACCATTTTTCGTCTCTCTTGATCTACCCTATTCTGTGATCAGAGGGGAAACAGTTTCTATACCCGTTGTCGTTTTTAACTACATGGATAAGACTATTCAGGCTGAGGTTACATTTGAAAATTCAGGCGAATTTGAATTTGCGGATTATTCAAATGATGTTAATGATCAACCTAGTGAGTGTTCTGAAACAAATTAACATATAATTAGTCTACTGTTAAAGTTTTCACATATCTTGGTATTTTCTTTTTTATTTATTCATTTTTTTAGAATTGGAACTGTTCCGGAGAAAGAAAATATCAGTTGCACCTAACAGTGGAGCTCCCACATCTTTCATGATTACACCAAAAGAAATAGGTTACATTACTATTAAAGTTACAGCTAAGTCTGCATTAGCAGGTGATGGAGTTGAAAGAAAACTTCTAGTCAAGGTTATTCATACTAATTTTAATTTTAATTTTATTTACCAATAATTGTGCTTTTAACCATTTGTCTTATATAATTGATTAAAATTTGCACTTGCTGAAATTTTATTATTAAATCATAATATTGAATCATTAGATTAAGTTGAATTTATTGCAAATGCATTAACTAAACTAAATGGCAAAGTCATGGATAAGAACAACTGACTTTGATGATTCTGAAATTCCGGAAAATTTCATCAAAATTGGATTAATAGCTTGAACAACTATGCTCGATCACAAGCTTTACTACAGATCTGTTCCTTTATGTCTAAAACGTAAACTGCAAAAGAAAATTTGAGATTCTGATTCTTCTGACATAATTTTTTTTAATTTTCTGCATGAATTCAAAGCTTCCTTACCTTTGGTAATGTGGAAGAAATATTAAAAAATCATACTGTTATTACTAAGTTATAATAAATATAATAAGTAATAGTATGACTTAATATTTGCCTATTATAATAATAATACAAATAATTTTTTTTTTTCACAGCCGGAAGGAGAAACACAGTACAAAAACAAAGCCTTCTTTGTTGATTTACGAAATACCAATTCCTTTAAAACTAATGTCACTTTAGATATACCTGCAAATATCGTTCCTGGTTCTGAATTTATTGAAGTTTCTGCAGTTGGTAAGTTTCCTAGTTTAAAGCTTAAAATAAAAGTGCCACAAATCGTTTTAAAGTCAAGTTATAGTATCTCAAGTTGCTAATATTTTTTATATTTAAATTAAATTTTCAAATGTACATGTTCTTTCAACTTGACATCCAAAATTTTCGATGAATTAGAGGTACAATGGCTAACTTTTTTTTGTTGTGATTACCAATTTATTGTTCTCTTGAAGCCTTTTTGTTTTACTGCTGCTAACCAAAATAGTTTAAAACATTCATGGTTAGTAAAGATGTTCTTAACTCATTGATTAGATTTAACTATTCAGAAAATGACTAGAATTTTATTTTGTACTGTCTGACAAAAGATTTTATCTATTTTCTATAGGTGATCTACTAGGACCAAGTATACTGAATTTAGAGCACTTAATAAAAATTCCTTATGGTTGTGGAGAACAAAACATGTTGAACTTCGTTCCAAATATTGTTATATTGAACTATTTAAAGGTATTGTATAATTTATAATTCATTAGTTTTTATTTTGGATTTTTTATTTATTTTTAATCTCAATAAGTAACAGCTTATTGTAGGGATAGATTACATTATTAGATATTATACTACTATTTTTATTTTGTAACTATAATTTTTTTACAAATTCAATAAGCCTATCGGTTATTTTTTCATTTGTTCTACTAATAAAAAAAAAACTGAAAATTATGAATTATATATTATCAATGTATTGACATTTAATGTTTTAATTAGAGATTTGAAAAACTGCTTTTTAGAGATCAGTTTAAGATGACTCACCCACCATAAAGAATAAGAGTTTTTATTCTTTAGAAAAATGAGGGAATACATAGTAGTCTGTAATGACGCTGTTTTTTAATCTTGCCTGGGTGGGTTAATCTTTTATTTTGTGGGGGCCCTATCGAATGAAAAGTTGACCTTTCCACAATATGTTGGTAACCTGTAGGATTACCACCCCATATGCCAGAAATGGCCAGATACAGAATAACCAAGAAAAAAAGTACTTACTAAGTAATTTTAATGATTAACATATGTAAGTAATAATTTAAAATCAATTTTTTCTCAGAACTCTAATCAGTTAACACCTGCAATTGAAACAAAGGCTAAACGATTCATGGAAACTGGGTATCAACAGGAATTAACATATAAGCATTCTGATGGATCATTCAGTGCTTTTGGAAGTGCTGATCCTAGTGGCAGCACCTGGTAAGAGAAAAAAGTTAATTTATTGGTCAACCATAAAATACAGCAATAGTTCTCAATAATATTATTATTTCGGAAATTAAATCAATCAAATATTCTTAGTTTTTTATGATGCTAAATTCATTTTACCATTTTCTTTTTATTCTTCATTTGCCTGTTTGGTAGGGAAACTAATGTCGTCTCTGGCTACTAGGAGAATATGGAAGTGCTCTTAATGGGCTGGACTGAGTTGCTATTATTTAGTGTTACATATTATCTTATACTTTCAATAATCTCTACCACAACTATTAATGTTATGAAAAAGAACTTTTAGCTATTTTATTAATTTGTTGGAATAATAATAATATTATATAATGTAATAATATTGTAGTAATAATTAGTAATAGTTTTTTGTAGTTAAATATTTACTCTATTGTCATGAAATGTTTGTAGGCTGACCGCTTTTGTGGCGAAATCATTCTACCAAGCAACACCACATATTAATGTCGAAGATACTATTATCAAAGAGGCATTGGACTGGTTGGTTACAAAACAAGAGCCAAACGGTAATTTAACTTATCTAATATTTAAGAATCTCATTTTGTATATCAATAATTAAGTATTTGTCATTGAATAATTAAAAATTTTGCTTGATTAGGAAATTTTCCTGAGGTTGGGACCGTAAGCCATACAGATATGCAAGGTGGTGCTGGAAAGGGACTTGCATTGACAGCTTACGTTCTTACAGCTTTACTGGAAAACAGAAGATTTTCAGCACCATTAAGGAATTCTATTAATAAAGCAACAGACTACATTGTTAAGAATTTTGATGGATTAGATGATATTTATGCCATTGTATTGTCCACTTATGCCCTTCATCTTGCACAGCATCCGGCAAAAGATAATGCTTTCAATGTTCTTGAATCTAAAGCTAAAACTGCAAGTAAGTGTTTTTGTTTTAATCAGATGCATTTTAATGTCTTATCTTCCAAAATTACTATATATATATATTAAACTAAAACAATTAATAAATTTTTTAGATGAATTGAAATGGTGGACGAAAAATGACAATCTAACTAGTGAGAAGAATCCTAATGCTTTTCTTCCTAATTCAATAGATGTTGAAATGACAGCATATGCGATGCTTGTTTACATCAATAGAGGTCTTATTGAGGATTGTCTACCAGTTATGAAATGGCTGTTCACACAACAGAATGATCAAGGGGGCTTTGCTTCCACTCAGGTTTTTGTTATATATTTTTTTCTTTAACCAACCTGTACTGATTGTGTTGGGGCTCTCTAAAGTCCCAAGTTGTTTGTTCACTGAGTTATCAGGACAAAGTGTAGTGGTGAAGAAATTGCAAAATCTATGAAAAGGCTACTTATTGCTTTCCTTTCAAAGGTTATTCCGTTAAAGTGATAACCTATTTGGTTTAAAACCTAAAATTTATCTTTAGTATGAAATAAATAATTTGAATCTGTTACAAATTAATAATGAATGATGACTAATGATTAATGGAGGAAAATATCATAAGTGGATAGAATAAGACAGGATTAATTCAAGAGTTGACATATAGAAGTATATCGTTTAAAAAAAAAATAAATTCTCTTGATAAGTGAGGAAAATCCCTTCCCCATTATGTCATTACAAGAAGTTTGAAATCTAAAAGATTCAAAACAATAACAGTTAGTAGTAATATTGTAAATTAACTTTTTTGCTACCCTGTAAAATTTGGTTTCTTCTGCTGTTGTTTTTCATGTGAATACCTTGATCTACATTTTAAGGTTATTTACATAGTAAGATTACTTAAGATTCTAAAAACAAGTCTGATTTTAGCTATTTAATCTAGTTAAAAAATTAACTATCAGTGATTGATGATTATTTTTTCATATCTCTTAAAAAAATTTACTTCATGCAATCTTAATCATTCTTAGATTCATCCAAACTCTGTTACAGGACACAGTGGTTGCTCTTGGAGCTCTGGCTGAACTTGCTACATCTATCAGTTCAGGGTCTGTTGATGTTACTACCTCTTTCTCCTATGGAAATGGTATAACTAAGGATATAAGAATCAACTCCGCTGTTTCTATGATTCTTCATAAAGTAGAGGTTTGTACTATATACATGGCATCAAAACAATCAACCAACAAAACCAATGTCAAAAAGTCATTACAAGTTAAAGTTCTAATTTTTGGTTTATTATTTTTAATAATGGACCATTGAAAATGATCAAGAAAAAACTTTTAACCTTTTGTCAAAAATTGAAGTTTTACGATTCAATATACTTCGAATCCAAAAATCTAATAAATAATGATATTCTTCTGTCTTCCATCCATACCTTTCCTTAGAAACTACAGGCCTGTTTTTTTTTATTTTTTAGATTAGATTAGGTCACCTCACAATGATCCTCTGAACTTTTCATAACTATTTTGATTCTAAGTGGTGGCCTATTACATGTTTCATATGTCCATCCATATATTGGCCATTAATGGAGATGGAGCGATAATACTCCACAAAACAAAACAAAAAGTTATTGTAATTGGACCTAATTATTATCAAAGATGGAATGTATTTTCTACCTATGTTACCTATGTTTCAAAAGTATTTTTTAAATATTTTACACAAGTTCTGATGGAAACCCATTCCTTTGTTAATAATTTATTTTACATAACATTTCATTCATAATTGCTATTGTTAAATTTTTTTTTCTCGGCCAAGACTCCCTTTGGAGTCCTATACTGCCTAACCATGGTTGGGGGTCAAGTTTTTCATTTTGTGGAACCGCCACTCAATGAAAAGAGTCAATGCCCCAGGCCGGATTCGTTAAATTTTATCTACTAAGTAATTTATAGCAACAATCTAGTTTATTTTTAACATTTTAATAAATAGAAAATTTGTAATGAAGGCACCATTTTCAATTATAGTCTCGAGAAAATAAATACTTTTTTTTTTAACTTCTCATCTATACATTTATTCTATGATGAATTTATTTAAACCAGGCTTAATTATAATGTTATGTATAAGATTGTGTTAATCATGATTTATGAAAAATAAAATGAAAAGAAACCATTGTTCAGCTATTTACCTTATTGTTATAAAGTCTGAGGTTCGTATTAAGTTATTTTCCTCTAATTTTAGATTCCCAGGAAAGTTCGTCAAATTAATGTTACTGCGACTGGAAGTGGACTTGCAGTTGTGCAGGTTTCTTATCGTTACAATGTCAATGTAACTGGACCATGGCCACTCTTTTTATTGGATCCTCAAGTTGATAAAAATTCTGACAAAAACCACCTGCAATTGTCTATTTGTTCACGGTGTGTATAGATTTTTTGCTATGATGAAATATTTATGTATAGTGTCATAATTAGTTATGATTTTTTATCTGGCCTAGAGACAATCAAGTTGTGGAATTATAGCAATTTGTGAATATGATGACTATTACATAGATTTATGTGGCCTTTTGAAATTTATAATTGACTACATGTTTGTTTCTCATAAAAGGAAGATGCTCAGGATTCGGGCAAAATAAGTCAAATAGTAAATAATCTATTTATTATAAGCTAACATTGTGCCCCTCTTTGCAGGGTTTCATCAGGGCTTTGAAATGAAAGGATAGTGAACGAATGAAGTTAAATTATTTTTATAATTTTTCTATTTATTCCATCCATATATATATATATATTAATGATTAATAGTTATTTAATCATTACTGGAATCCATTAAGTTCTCTAATAGTCTTAGGACATCAGCAAGTTTAACATATTCATATCTTGAGATGATTTTATGGAAACTTAATATACTCTTATTATATTAATAATTTAAAGCTAATTAGAATTTAATGAAAATCAGCGTTGTTTTACATCATTTTTAGTTTATTATTTTCAATGATGAAAATTTTTAACAACCATGAAAAAAATACCTCTTCTATACCTAAATTTGAGATTACAGGCTATGTTGAATCCAAAATCTAATATAAAAAAAAAGTCCAGAGGTTTTCTGAATTTCTGAGCTGATTTTTTTTTATTTGCCTCGAGAATTACAGATTACTCCAAAAACGTGTCATTAATACTCACAATGACATCAAAATGGTACTTGTTTAGATGTTTCATACAACCATATCTCCGACTGATTCAGTTGCTCATTTTTTTTATATTGTAGGGTTTCAGGGCCTGATGCCTGCTCTAAATTGGGCACCCCTTTTGCAATAACTGAATAACTTATTTTCTATAGATTAGTACCCATCAAAATGACTGAGGATTGTGATCAAAATTGTCTAATGTCTTCTTCATAAAGCCCTTTAACTTTTTGTCTACAGAACAGAATCTATAGAATAAATTGCCAAGAAGAAGAAGTGAAAACAGTTAATTTGTTTTACCATTTGACCTACCATATTACATTTGTGTTTATCTTATTTTTATCTTGGGTCAAAAATCTAAAGGCAAGAAAAAAACTAAAACAACATTATAAAAAAAATTAAACTTTATATGCCCATATCTAAAAAATCATATTTATGATGAATTATGTAATAATGATTTGAAAGTTGATAAAATTCCTTCAAACAAAAAATAAATCATCAAAATGGGACCATTATTAGCAAAGATACAGCTTAATATATTTTCTACACATGTTATGGTTCATTATATTCAATAATATTATTGAATATAATGAACCTTTATCTCCTTCCAAGAAAAAAACACTTTAGCTCCCCTTGAAAATTTGAGATTTCTAGGATCCAAAAATTGAATAAAAAAACATGCGTAGTTCGGTACAATTTAAAAAAGTTATGACCATATATAAATCAATATTTTATTTTTACGATTTTCATTAGATATTATGTCTAAAATATTTTTTATTTAAGATTCACTGGTGGCAATGAAAGCAACATGGCTGTAATGGAAATAGTTCTTCCTTCTGGCTACACTGTTGACTCTGATGCTCTTCCTAGCCTTCAGCTCAATCATAAGGTTAAACGAATTGAAACAAAAGAAGGTGATACAACTGTTGTACTGTATTTTGACAAGGTAATTTTGGCCAGTTTAAACTTATTAGAGCTGCTTTTATAAATATTGGAAGTATTTTAACAACAACTTTAGATAAAATGAATTCAAACAAGTTTAGATAAAATGAATTCAATGTCCAGCATCATACATGAGATTGTAAAAATTAAAAATAAACCTAATTTCCCTTAAATTCACTAGAGGCTTTAAATAATTTGTTCTTAGAATATTCGAGTATCTTGTGGATTCCCTTCTATCTTACATTTAAAGATCTGGGGAAATCAGTATGCTTCATCTGGGTTGAAAGTCATTTAGGGCATTACAGGCAATGACCTTGTATATCTGGCAGCAAGGTAGATGTTTCCAAATCTAAGTACAGCTGTCCTGTCTCCCTATAGGCCTTTAAATATGGAAATATCCTATGTGAGCTCAGACCACAAGGAATAAACAGAAAGTTATTAAAATATTAACCATACTATGTCATATATTTGTGTATCTAGAAATTTAATAATTGAATACTTTATTTTTGTTGATGATAACAAATTTCTTATTATATTTCATTTATTTTCAGATGACCAAAGAAGAAATTTGTCCTACCATCTCAGCTTATAAAACTCATAAAGTAGCGTTGCAACGGCCTGTGCCAATTGTTTTATATGATTATTACGACCAATGTAAGTTATTTATTTCATTTTTATTTAATCATAATTATTATTATTAATTTTCTCAATAACCCCTATATTGAATCCTAACATCCTCCATGAGCTTCTGCTTGGAGGCAACACTTTAAGGGAGCAGCAAAATTTCACAAAAATAATAGTAATATCTTGTAAAACATTGAACCATTTCATTTCATGAATTGTTTAAGCTATACAAAATACAATATGGTGCAAAATTCTGTAGAATTACTTTATATTTTAGTCTTTTTAACTGAAATACCTAAATAAGGAGGTAGCAAAATTTTTCTCTGCCCCGGGTGGCTGACACCCATGCTAAACCACTGCTTCTGCTATTCTTCTCATAGCTTCTTGCTCCTTTCCAATTACTGGAATAAAAAAGGTTTTTTGCACTGCAATTTAATCATATAATTTTTTTTTAGTTTGAAAATCTTACTAATTTTTCAACTTTTATTTAATCAGTTAAAATTTTGATGTAAAAATTTTGTGTAATATCTATATCTTTTCTTAAAAATTTACTGAATGGTATCTTTTATACTTTAATTCTGTAAAGGTATTGTTCTCAACCTTCAGAAAAAGCTCAATATTTAAATTTTATTTATAATCTCAAAGTTTTGATTTTGAACAATATAGATTTAGATAAAATTTTTAGGTGGTTAATCAACATCTATGTTATCTCAAATATTTATTTATTTTCATCCTTAGTCTATAAACCTTCATAAGATTCAGCAGCAATGTGACAACAGTGATGCCAATTTTCCAATTATTTTTATCTGTTTAATCCTGTTTAGATTTTCCTCAGCATTTGTATCTGCAGGATGGACTTAAAAAATTCATTATTTCTACAATTTACAACTTATAACTATTTTGTTAATAATTTAATTTGTATTTGTTTTTTATAGCAAGAAAAGCTCGTATGTTCTATGAACCCCTTAGAACAATGCCTTGTGATATATGCGAAGGAGAGGATTGTAATAACATCTGCAGCGCCAAGTTGTCATCACAAGCTGGTGGTAGTAGCCCTGGTTCGGCTTCCTCTTTTGCTCTTTCTGCTTTTCTTCATCTTCTGATTCCTTTCATCTATTATGTACAGAGTTAAAGTAGAGTATAATGGTTACATTTTATTGTAAATAATTCCTAAAACACATTATCTGTAATATATTACATAATTTACTTCATTATTTAGATTTACTTGTTAAATAAACTGAAATTAATATGAGTCATATTATTCCATTACTGTAAATCTATACAATGAATGATAATATATTTTTCAATTTATAATTTGTTTAATAATTGAGAAGAGAAGATATATACTAATAATAAAAATTGCACTAAATTTAAATATATTTATTGTTACATATAATTGGTCTAAAGTGTATTTTGATTTTATATGTTTTTAATAGTAATTGGCAAGTGCTCAGTTAGGTAATAATATTTCATTTCTGGTTCAGTGGATTTATGAACCACCTATTCAATTTTGATTGGCCCTTATCATTACTAAACTAACTTTTAACTTAATTAAATTTGAAGAAAATGAATATTTATTTTTGCTTACTATAAGTATTATTTTGAGACATTTTTGATTTCTCATAGCTATATTTTCCTATTATGTTTTACTTAATTTTGTATGTTTTCTAAATTGCTATTAATGCAGTATACATTTACTTTACTTAGCAATACATTTTAATATTGGAATCACTCATCTGTATATAAAGCTTAATAGAACAAAATTTGGAGCTACTAAGTCCTTCATAAAAGTGTTATATAAAAATTATTTTTAAATAATCTTAATCTGTGGTTATTTGGTAGTTTATTAATGGTTAATATTTTACCTTTGCTCTCATGTTCTATTAATCAACTGAACCAAATCAATATAAAATATTTATAAAAATACCAAAGTATTTTTGAAATATTTGGGTATAAGCTCAGTTTCACAAAAACTGACTCTTTGAATAAGTCTGATTTTGATTTCAGTAGTTTCAATGTATTTTAAGCATTAACTCTAAACTATACAAGGTATCTTTAAATATTGTATATTTTGTGAATAATTTCACTTTTTAAAAAATAATTTAGTTTTAATAGCAGTTTTAATTTTATTAATAAATTAATTATAAATTTTAATTTATTTTTTTAAGAAGTGTGTTTTTTTTTATGACTAAAGGCTGTGATGAATTGGGAAGAAAAGACATAATTACTAATGAAATATTCTTAAAAATTTATTACAGTTGTTATGTATATTTATGCTAAAATTTGTGTGTTGTATCTTTCTAATTTTATTGTTTTATAACTGTAATGTAGAGAGTTTTTCATTAACTGTAGATTACCCTTACTTCTTTTAATATTTTATTTATGTAAATATTTAAATGTAATTTAATGTCTAATGAAAAAATACTTAAATAACAATTGAAAACTTTTTACTATGTTTCTCACATCCATAACTTTTAAAATAAAACAGTTTTAAATATGTAATATACCTTTATTTCATCTAATTACATACCTTCACTATCCACTCCGTCATATGTGAGTAATATGCTCATCTCAAAACTTCACTCTATGAATCTGGGTTATCAAAAATATAAAGCTATGGATATTAATTGGAGTCATTCATGAATTTTTTTGGTCAGAAAAATATATATCATCTGAAATTTAAGTTAAAAATATTACATATTGTTTTGGTAATTTTTTCTCTTCTATACTTTCATAGGTTTACTGTATGTAAGCAGTCGAAACAATTTGTATTATTTAGAGCCCAATATTGTTGAGTTTAACATCAAAAAATCCTTTTTCAATACTAATAATAAAAAGAAATATATTATAAGTAGTTATTTATTTAAACTATCTCTTATGCAATTGACACAATTAGCTGGCATATTTGTTATTTTATATATTAATTCCACCTCTACCCCCAAGGGTCAAAGGCAAATTAACCTCCAATTATTAAATTCTACTGTAAAATTTTGGTTTACTTAGATAATCCAATAGTCTAATAGTTTTCTTATTTCATCTAAATCATTTTGAAGTATTTTTTTTAGTTGTTGTACTTATCTTTAGGTTATGCATTAGAAAGATGTCCTTTAATGTTCCAGCAGTTTTGCAATGAATGCATGTTTACTTTTTTTAGAATGTATATCATTTAAGTAGCTATTTCTTTCATTGAATTGTCTAATTTGGTGTTCAGAGATGTATTTTATATGAGTCTGCTGCTAATGTCAACCATATATCTAGCAAGTTAATAGATAATGAACACTATGGCCCTGGGATAATTAAAAATGTACAGAGTTGAACATTTATCAGTTAATACTTGTAAATTTGAAGAAAAATTATGTTCAAGTAACTTTTTTTATATGGGGTGCGGGAGCAGTGGGGTAGTGCACTGGGGTTTGCGCTCAGATTACCAATTTTTTTTTATTCTTTTATTAATTATTCAATTATTAAATTTTTTTTTACTGTGGTGCAGCCCAGTGATAGGTTTAGCGCCTTACTGATGGAGCTGCACCTTGTCCACTGCATCTGTCTGTGTGCCTCCTGCAGTTACCAGGCTGGTCCAGCCCTCCAGGTCTCAGTCTGGGTCAGCTTTCTCATGTTCTGGTGGCTCGCCGATGTTGCCGGTCAAGCCCTTCCCATCGTGAAATGAGTGGGGCCCACCCGTAAATGAACTCTATGAAGAAGGGATAATTCTCTTCTTCAATCATCCAAAGAAAGTCCGATTCGGCGAGGACGTAAATCCCGGTCTTTCTGGACAGCCCTGTCCTTCCATGCTGGAGCAATCTATTATTACGTGTCCTGCTGTTTCAGGAACTCCGCACGTTGGGCACCGGGGGTCGATGTTCTTTCCAAAGCTCTGCAGCTTTCCCTGAAACTCCCCGTGTCCTGTTAGGATCTGTGAGACCCAATAGTCTGGGAGGACCCATTTAGCCTTCAATCTAGAAAGGACGGTAGGGAAGAATTTCTATGTTCAAGTAACTGGTAAGTAATTCACCAATATCAATAGTAATATATCAAAATAATATCAGTGTGACAATCTAATACTCAGAATGGAGTCTCACCCATACAACATGCCTTTAGTTGGAGTGTTCTAGGAAAAAATAAAATTTTAGCTGTCCAGCCATTTGTAATTTTTTCTGGGAGACTTTAACATGGGATTTTAGGCAACCTTTGAATGCAATTTTCATCTAGTAAAAAAAAATAACTTAAAATTTTACTGTATCTAGAATAAATTGATATTAATTCTTGTCAATAGATTCTTATGTAAACATGTTTGAAAAAGACAATGGTAAAAAGTTTACAATTGCTGAGGGGTACTGCCTAGGCCTAATCTGATATATTTTTCAAAATGACCACCATATTTGTAGGTTGAGTATTACAAGTAGTTGAAATATAATTATAAACTACTTTATTAAGTAGTTAAATGCACTACTGTGCATTTAATTTAAGCCCTAATCGAACTCTTTATGTTGAATAATTCCTGAGATGCAGTTTTTCTCAAACCATTATTTTTTTTCCGAATAATAAGAAATAATTTCATGAATTTATTTAGCCAAATATCATGAAAGCTATAGTTCTTAGGAATACAATCATTATAAACTACTTCATGGAGTATTCAATACCCTCAAATTGAGCCCCAATATAACTCTGTTCAATATCTATTTTCCAAGATACAGTTTTTCAAACAACAACATTTTTTCCTAACAACAATCAATCTAGCAGAGGTACTGGTACTTTTCAGTAAATAGTAGGTTTTTCATACCATTTTGTTAGGATTTGCTGCAACTTCCACATCGAATCACGATGAGAACAATATCATATGCATATGGTTGCGGATCACCATGGATAGTATATTTCAGTTCCCCCTTTTACAGGTAGTTGCTATATCATCCATATATAATTTGAATATTAAAGGGCCAAGACTGTAACCTTGTTTGACCCTCTTAGCTAAGTTAAAATCCCTCCTCCAACTTTGTCTGATAATTCCTTTTGGGTCTTAGTACATAGACTTAGTAGCTTCCAATAGGCTAAATGGAACGTTCTTAGCTCTCAGTGCCTCCCACATTTCTTTCCTTGGGACAAAGTAAAACGTTATAGGCCAGTGAAAATTTTTATTCTGAAGGCAATTTTTCTATCCACTTCCTGTATGACTACAAAGTTTTATCTAACTTTGGTAGTGAGAAAGCGACAAATAACTAAAAGCAAAAAAATATGTAAACAGTATGATGTTTATGTAAACGCGCATTTTAATTTTTATGTTCACATTTTAATGTTGCACGCTTCAGTTTATTTAGTGCTGGCTTAATGTGTCTTTCAATATGAGATATCGGTATAGTTTTATCATTTGATTAATATAAATCGGGTGATTAGAGTACAAAACAAGAATTATTCGTGTAATACTTAAAAAAAAAAAAGAAACAATTATTCTCTAACTACTTTTCCAGGAACTTAATTTTTTTTCAATTTTTAATATCTGTTTATTAAAACAGCAATCATAAAAATATTAAAGGACAATAAATTGGAAAAATATCAAACCTCAATAAACATTCTTAAGTGAAAATATGATATCCAAAATATAAAAAATAAATACTGCTTTAATGCAAAGAAATTATTGTTACATTAGAGTGAAATCGTTCATCTACTATATGATTTAAAAACAAACCCCACACAATACCTTTTAATGAAATACGGAAGACAAAATTAATTTTATTTTTAGATGTAAAAAGATTGCCACAGAAAATTGTATGTCTATAATAATGCATCAAAAAAACACTATTAATCAAATTTTAAAAGTAAATTTTAAATGTATGAACTCCAACCCTCCAGCTCGAATTTTAGTCATTAGGGAGTAGCAGTTTTCTGTCAATGGAGCGCTGAATGTAATTCGTAAACTAAGTTTTATCTTATAACATTGCAATAAATTGTTAAAAGGTTTAAAGGAATTAAAGGTGAAAACAATTACATATATTTTAATTATTTTTGTTCGGAACATCTATATATTACGTTACTAATATATTAAAGATTTTAAGACAATTCTTTGAACTATACAAACTCAAAAATTATGGGAATAAATTTTTAAAACTTTGGTCTGGAACAATCTATTTGATTGAAAATTATGATGGAATTTTGTCGATAGCACATTATACAAAATGTTCTATTAGAAAAATAAAAATAATAATAATAAGTTATAGAAAATTATTATAACTTAAGTTTAGCTCAAGTTTGGAGAAGTTTTGTCTTCATGATTATGTATGTATGATCTTGTATGATTAGGTATGAAGTAAGGATTATTTGATTTTAAATTTGGTATTCAAGAATTTATCATTTAAAAGCTTAATCATCTTTAAATCGAATCACGTTGTCAGTTCGGAGATTGGAACAGAACATTTTTATGAGTTTTCTGATTCTAAAGCAGGGAGATAAGGATATAAAGTGGAGCTTGATATATTACGAAACAAATAGTATTATTTTAACACTCACTGGGTAGCTCTAAGGTCTACACTTACGGCCTGCTATGGCCAAAGAGATAGGAAAAGTTCACTGCTTACACAATATTGTACTGGACTAACAATCAGGTAATTGAAACTATCTCCTTGTACAATCTACAACCTCCTTGTAATGCGGGAGTAAGCCGCTGTGCAGGTTCTGTTGTTCTGTTTGTCACGTGCGTGTGTTGTGTTACAATGGTGAGAACAAAGATTGATTCCCGAATTAAAACATTCATCGAAAATGGTGTTAAATTGCAACACCGTACTATGTTTGTTATAGTAGGTGATAAAGGAAGAGATCAAGTAGTTGTTTTACATCATATATTGTCTAAGAGTGTGGTTAAAGCTCGCCCTTCAGTGCTTTGGTGTTATAAAAAGGAATTAGGCTTTAGCAGCAACAAGAAGAAAAGAATGAAGCAAGTTCAAAGGAAAATCAAAGCAGGAAAAGTTAATATAAATGAAGAAGATCCTTTTGAATTATTCATCGCATCTACAAATATAAGGTATTGCTATTATTCTGAAACTCAAAAAATTCTTGGTCAAACTTTCGGTGTTTGTGTTTTACAAGATTTTGAAGCATTAACACCTAATCTATTAGCTAGAACCATAGAGACAGTGGAAGGAGGAGGTCTGGTTATTTTACTTTTACGTTCGATGACATCTCTCAGACAGCTCTATAATATGACAATGGATGTTCATGAAAGGTATAGAACAGAAGCCCATAAAGATATTGTTGGACGTTTTAATGAAAGATTTATTCTTTCATTATCTTCATGTGAGCGTTGTCTTGTTGTAGATAGTAAGTTAAATGTACTTCCTTTGTCATCACATATTTTTAATGTCAATCCTGTATGTGTTGAAAATAAGTCTGAAACTGATTCTGATTTGAAAAATTTAGTAGAAAATCTCAGAGATACACAACCTGTAGGATCACTAATAGCATGCTGCAAGACATTAGATCAGGCTAAGGCAGTTTTAAAATTTATTGATGCAATCTCAGAAAAAACTCTTAGGTATACTGTCTCATTGACAGCTTCCAGAGGAAGGGGAAAATCTGCTGCCTTGGGTTTAGCTGTTTCAGCAGCTGTTGCATTTGGTTACACAAATATATTCGTTACATCACCTTCACCAGATAATTTGAAAACCTTTTTTGAGTTTGTTTTCAAAGGTTTTGATGCATTGGGGTATCAGGAACATTTAGATTATGGATTAGTTGAATCTACAAATGCTGAATATAATAAAGCTGTTATTAGAGTTAATATTTTTAAGACAAATAGGCAAACCATACAATATATTCATCCTACAGATGCTAACAAATTAAGCCATGCAGAATTGCTTGTGATTGATGAGGCTGCTGCAATTCCATTACCTCTTGTCAAAAAAATGCTAGGGCCCTATTTAGTCTTTCTGTCATCTACCATCAATGGGTATGAAGGCACTGGTAGATCTCTTTCTCTGAAACTTCTCCAGGAATTGAGAACACAATCTAATAGTAATAGCAACTCTGATTTGACAAAATCATTAAACAGGACTCTGTATGAAGTTACTTTAGAAGAATCTATTAGGTACAAAAGTGGAGATTCAGTTGAAGAATGGTTGACAAATTTACTTTGTTTAAATGCTTCTAATATTAAATCATCAATTGGTGGTATTCCATCACCTAGTGAATGTGACCTTTATTATGTCAACAGGGATACTTTATTTTGTTACCATAAAGCTTCTGAAATATTTCTTCAAAAAATGGTTGCTTTGTATGTTTCATCTCATTACAAAAATAGTCCTAATGATCTTCAGCTGCTCTCAGATGCTCCAGCTCATCACATTTTTTGCCTTTTGGGACCTGTTGATAAAAGTAAGAAATCCCTTCCAGACATATTATGTGTTCTTCAGGTTTGTTTGGAAGGAGAACTCAGTTCTTCATTTGTCAACGAAACATTCAGTGCTGGAAGAAAACCTACTGGTGATTTGATACCTTGGACTATCGGTCAGCAATTTTTGGATTCAAATTTTCCTTCATTATCAGGTTTAAGAATAGTTCGTATTGCTACTCATCCTGATTATCAGTCAATGGGGTATGGCTCCAGAGCTATTTCTTTACTGTTAGATTATTATAATTTAGATATTTATTCATTGAGTGAAAATCCAGCATCATGTTTTGAGCAACCTAACTTATCTGTTGATTCAGGTAAAGGTTTGCTACAAGAATCAATTGAACCAAGGTCCAATTTACCTCCACTTTTAATGAAATTAAATGAAAGACCTCCAGAACGGGTTCAGTATATTGGAGTTTCTTACGGTTTGACATCAGATCTATTAAGGTTTTGGAAAAAATCTGGTTTTGTACCAGTATATGTGAGGCAGACACCTAATGAATTGACTGGTGAACATTCTTGTGTCATGATTCGAGTATTAAATAAAGAAGATTCTTCATGGCTTTTAGAGTATTGGACTGATTTCCGGAGAAGATTTTCTTCTCTACTGTCTTATCAGTTTCGTGAAATGCACACATCTCTTGGTCTTTCAGTATTAAGTAACAAGAATATCAAAGCAAGTGTAGTGCCCCTAACAAAACAATTTTTGGATTGCCATATTACAAATTATGATCTAAAGAGGCTGGAAATGTATTGTCATCAATTTGTCGACTACCATTTAATTATGGATTTGCTACCTACATTATCAAAATTATACTTCTCTGAAATGTTAACTGATCTCAATTGTTCTGCTATGCAATCAGCAGTTTTGTTAGGAATGGGTCTGCAACATAAAACAGTTGATTACTTAGCCAAAGAAATAGAGTTGCCGCCTTCTCAGTTATTGGGCATTTTTAATCGTTCAATGAAAAAGATTCAGCAATTTTTATCAACCCTAACTGAGGAAGCAGTTGAAGAAACATTAGGACTAAAAAATCTTAAACCTGTAGATCATGAAAATGGTGTAGGGAATCATATTGGTGGCTTGATAGCAGAGATGGATGCTGATGACAGAAGTTTAAGAAAGAAGCAGCGGAAAGAGCTTGACAGTTTAAAGAAAGAGTATCTTCAAGAATATGCCATTCAAGGAACTGATGAAGAGTGGAATAAAGCTTTATCTGGAGGTGCAGGAAAATCTATCTCAATTAAAAAGAGTGCCCAAGTCATGTCTTCAAACAATAAAGTGTGGGATGAACCGAAAAAATTGATTCCTTTTAAAAAAAGGAAAACACATAAGAAATAGTTGTTTTCATAATTTGACATGATAATTTCATAGCTTTATGAATTTATAATAAAAAGTGTATTTTTTTTAATATATTGTTTTAATGGAAAACTTATGTAAATAATCATGAATGGCTGGATACGTCCACCAATTGGCCTGTATATAAGTGAGAAACAATTAATTTTTATTTGTGAGAAAAAATTTTAATCATGTGATGCCATTTTCATAACTTTTTTAGAAAGTGAATCCTGTTCATCAATTCTTTTTCTTAGTGAAATAATTATTTCATTTAATGTTTGATTGTATTTTATTTTTATTGATTTGTCCTTTCAAAATTTTAAAAGAATTGTTATATTTTCTATTTCATTATTGTACATATATAGTTATAAATTATTAACTTTGAAGTTTAAAATATTTTGTACATATCTATGTATGTATGTTCAAATAAACATAAATTTTTGTTATAATGGTTTTTTATATTTTTTAAAATAATGTTTGAAATATTAGTTTCAAAACCAGTCCAATCAGTTTTCATAATTTTTTCAAGAGACACCAAAAAATATGGCTGAGCACTATTTGACCTAGGTAACCCCATGAGTTCAACCCATTTTTATGCCGGATTGAGGCACATTTGGTCAATACATCTTTTCTAGGTGATGTGGTGTATTGAGAACTTCTAAAAAAAAGTAGTTGTATTGAGTTGGTTTTGAAACTTATCACCTCATCCCCAATA
Source organism: Halyomorpha halys (assembly GCF_000696795.3). NCBI lineage: Eukaryota > Metazoa > Arthropoda > Insecta > Hemiptera > Pentatomidae > Halyomorpha > Halyomorpha halys. The sequence continues at coordinate 188,609 of NW_027115086.1, forward strand.
ATAAAGGAAAACTCTTTTGCTTGTCACTACTTTTTAATTTTTATCATGGTTATGTTTATTCTAGTTTTTTACTTTAGTTATTTTTTACTAAAGTTTAAATGAAAAGAATAAACTTTTTGTTCTTTATATTCATTGAAAACATTAAGCCTATTTTGATATTAGTTATTTCAAGACAAAGTGAGGACTTGAGGAGTTTTCTTAATCTCTAGAATGAAATTTTAATATCATTTTTGAAATATTTTCTACGGTAGTGGGTAAGTACAATTATATATATATATATATAATGAGAGCAACAAATATTTTTAATACATTCAGTTATGCCTTGCTAAATGTATATGCCAAGTTTTATCTTCTTAATCATATGGAAATAACATTTTCACATATTTATATGAACTTGTTCTGGTTGTTTTTTTTGCTCTCAACACTTGTATCTATGCCCTTCTGGTTCACTTTATCATGGCTTGGAAGTTTTGTATAGAGTCAACAATTGGTGTATACAATTACTTGAGATAAAAAAGTGCAAAGTGTCTACTTTTACTAAAGTTGAGTGTTTCAATGATCAGTCTATGTTATTTTCCACTGTCATCTTTTACATATTATTTTTATTTATACTTAGATGAAGAGGAGAAGAGTTGAACTATTCTCATTTTTAACAACTCATTCTTCTTGTTAGGGCGCTTTTCTTAGTTTATTTTACTCCTATAGAATTTGTAATTAGTTGTATATTACTTTGCAAATCAATACCAATCTATCTAGTTTCATCGAACATAGAAATTTCCTCCTTATTGGATAAAATGTGTACAATTTTTATATTTTTTTTCTCTAAATTTGTCATCAATAAATCTATAATATACTATTAATATTTTTTTCCTATGAATCCTTTACTCTTAATTTTTAAAATTGTTTCAAGGGGAAGTACAAAGCTCTTAAATCCAGGTCAGATAAATTTTTGTTTAGAACTTTTGGAATGGTAATCACAAACATGTAACCTTTTTCAAGACAATAAAACTTTATTTGGTCAATGAATTCTTATAAATTACTTGCTGTAAAATATGACAATAAACAAGCAGTGACCAGCTTCTCGACTCGTTTCATCTATTGCAATCGTATTTTCACTATAACTGTACTGATCTAACGAGGTTCACAGAAAAAATGCTGGGATCTCTCAAAATTCAGCTCTACTGTTCATACATAGAAAGTACAGAGAAGTAGCCGATGAAAGTTTGATTTGAATTAATATTTACTATAAAGAACTATATTAAGTATTTTTTGATCAGAAAAGATTTTTATTATCAACCTTTGAAGGGTAAAAACTAACTTTAAATGTAAAATGTTTGCTTGGGATTTGATTTTAATTTCAACATTTATGTTTATATAAAATTAAAGTTAATATAATATTAACAATGACAGCAATGATTTAAATGGATTCGATAGATTTATTTCTAATGTACTTGAAATAAATAAATTATTACGGCAATACCAGAATATATTATCTCATATATTTATTTTAAATAAATAAATAATAATGACCTCTAATAAAAAGTAAACTTGGTTGTTAAGGGTCCTACACATGGATCAAGTATCCTTTAGAGGTTTGTTTATCTTGTGGACGAGAGAACTTGGCTGTTAATGTTTATTTAAAGCTATATTATTATCCTGCCAAAATGAAGTATCCCTCTTAGAATTATTAAAAATTGTTATTACTACTATAGTCAGCATTTAGTCACTGTCTGCTAAAAAATGGTGTGAGTCATTGCTGACAACTCTCTGTTTTACCTTCTGATGGATTAGTGCAATTGGATCTACCGATGAAGATGAGGTGAGTCAGATATCTACTGGTCTATGGTAGTAAAAGCAGAGAGGAACATACTTTTGAAACAGTGTGTGTCATTGCTGACAACTCTCCGATTTACCGTCTGATGGATTAATGCAATTAGATCTTCACATTATGATTCCTAACATTACAGCATGATGGATGCTCTTTCAAGATTGACTTGACTTACTTGACTATAAATAATTAAAAAAATTAGAAAATAAAAGCCTCAGACAATTCATTGGAAAATAAATGAATCCAGAACAACCTGATTTTTTTTTTTTTTTCTCTCACTTTGAATTAGTGATGCTCTGTTGTATTTACATTCTACTAGAAATTATGGAATGGATATAAACTTTTTTCTTTGAAACTTTTCTAATAAATCTCCAAAATATAAAAGTTCAGCTGAAACTTTCAAAGAAATTAGTAATAGTTTTTTAAAAAATAAATATTTTACAATCAAAGTTTTGTTGAAACAGTTTAAATGAAATTTACAGTGAATAATGATAAAATCAAGAATGTCTGCTTTTTTTGTCTTCAACTTCTTTTTCTTATAGTTACATAAAGGCAAGGAAGAGTTAATGATGGTATCTGTTATCCCTGCTCATTTCCTTTATTCCCGTTTACATATAAATGCAGTTTTTATTTTCAATTCAAGTTTGCAGAAATTGTCAATTTTCTAAGCTAGTATTTCCTAAGAACATAATAATGACCAAATTTTATCATTCACAGATGACTTATGAACTTTTTACAAGGCTTGTCCCAACAAATGGTTTGCCAGAAGATGTTTTGTTGGAAAAATATTTAACTGAGTTTATAGTAGCACTGTTCGTTAATTCTACTATTGATATACTTAAGATAATCACTTTGTTAATTTTTAACAATTGCTGATTTTGTTAAAATTCTTTGGATAATTTTAAAAATCATTCAATCAATAGGATATAAGCCTGAGTAAGGGCATTAGTGCATAATTGATAATAATTTTTCTAATTAATAATATATTAATTTTGACAATGTAAAAAGCAACAGACAGAGTAATAGTAATCTCAATTACATCTATTTAAATTAAGAAACTTTGGAGTTTTTTATACAGCTTACCTTTTAGTTATAGGTTAAATTTATTTTAAATATTAGTTTAATTAAATTTTACAAGGTAATTTTTTATTCCAAGATTGAACAACTAAAATATTGGTTGAGTCAGTAGCTGCTAGGTAGCAGCACTTCAAAACCTACGCAAGCTTCGGTGATCAGTTAATTTTAGAGTAGTACAAATGGCGTCTTCGTGGATAGCAGTACAGCTTTTCACTCCTTCAGATCATGACCGACTACGTCTTTGAAAAACATTTAAGTGAATTTTTTAAATCAATTTCTTCATTTGGTAAGTGTTGCGAATTTATTTTTCATGTTTTAATAACGCTAAACAATATTTTTCAAATGTTGCTAGTGAATGCTTCTAACTTGGGCTTGGTTTTCAAGTAATGTAATCATAGTATCATTTTTCTGATAATTCATACATAGTTATGGTCATTACACCGTTTAATTTTTAAAGTAAAATAAGTTTATAAGTTTTGAAGTAATTTACAGTCCAATAATTAGTGAGAACTTTAATAATAATACCTAAAGATTTATCTCTTTGTAAGCAATTTTACCCTTATTGTAATTTTAATGATAATGTAATTTTGCATTTGAGTTTACTGACATCTTCATCTCCTACTTTTTGTTGACATTTTCAGGTATATTATAACATGAGCTGGAATCAAGTTGGAGAAATGAATGGTATGAAGGATGATCTTCCTTCTACCTCATGGGACATTCGTCAAAATCACATAACCCATGAGACGATACCACAAATTCTTGTACCGACTCCAATAAAAATGCCTGCTGTTGCGTTAGATGCTGGTGCAATGGTGCATCCTCACATCCAAGCACCTCATGTAATTTATTATAATACTTTAAATGAATAAACACTTCTGTCTCTCTATACTAGTCTGAATGTCTATTGGAATAATCTAGTTAGTATTACTAGTTTTATGATGAAATTTTTACCTATATTTTTATTATCTTAATATGTGTTTAAATTTTTAACTATTTACAAGCCAATTATTTTTCAAGATACCTATGAAAATACCTCTTATTCATAGGTAGAAATATCCTTTCCAAGATTTATATACAGCATATTTAAGTATTAAAAACTTCCAGAGATCAATTGTCAAGTTCCCTCATCTTAGGGGTGTTGGGATTGGCTTTGTTTATCTATTGAGTGAACAAAAGTTAGCAAAATTTCTTCTACATAAGTAGTTCCCCAACCCTCAGAAGTCTACCAATCACTAAGCTGGTTATCGTACCAGTCATGGATATCCTCACTCGAAAAATATTTGATAATTAGGTAGCTTAAAAGTTCATTTTGAGACACTTTTATTGTGCAATCACCTGTTAACAATTTTCAACTTGTTCCCAAAGATAATTAATAAAATAATGCTAACAATAAAACCTCCTGCGGTCCACTTCAACGCTCGTGGCCCATCTATGGTCTGCAAGCCATTTGTTAGGTACCACTATTTTACATGAAGCAATAATATTCTATGAAAATGAAGCACTGTTTTGTGGATTTTTAAATATCATTACAACTTTTAATTAATTTTACATAAGTTTCTTCAAGTAGATTATGATTTTAATGGGTTTTAGATGAGAAGTTATAGAAGAACAATTGTTATTGGCATCAAACCTTCGGTTTCTCAATATCTTATTGTTATTAAGATGATTTTGATATAAATTGTTGAAAGTTCAAAGCTATACTCATAATGGGAGATTTAAATTCATGCTTACATGTGTATGTATTTTTTTTATTTTTAATAAATAAAAAGCAAGTGAAATAAGTTAATATAAATTAACTCAGTATAAACATAAAATGTGGAAGTAAAATGTATACAAAAAAATTAGGTTCTAATGCAATTGAATACAATGAATTACAATGTTTCTCCTTCAATCATTTGCAATACGTTAATAAAGGAAATGATTTTTAGAAAATAATATTATATTAAAAAAATCTGGTGTAATGTGCATCACACAAATTTCTCTTACTAGCCTACTTTGACTTGCAATTAATCTTCGCTAGTTTCAGGACAGAAACTATAGGAGAAAAAGAAAAGTATAGCATTTTACAAAAATCCACAATTTATTCTTAACCATGCATTCCATAGAAACAATAGTGAAAATGAGAAAGAATGATTTTATAGAGTTCTCAACTGAAAGGCTCATATATAGATTAAGTATGATTAAAAGTTATTTATTTAATAACTTTGGTAACAAGAAGACGTTATCAGGCTGCCAAATTGGAAAACATGGTACCAAAATGGTGCATGTGCTCACCAGTTAAAACAGACATTTTATTTCTGCTTTTCTTGCAACTCTCCATTAGATTCTATAACTTTCTTTGTTAAATATTATCTTTTATAAAATCTTTGGCTTTCCAATAATACATTATAAATAATACATCTATATCACTATTCGTTGCTTTGTAATGTGTTTTCAACCTGGAAAAAACATTTTTCCTCTTATCTCCTTAAGTTAATTATCAAATCCTTTCATAGTTTATATTTATTAATTTTTAATGACTAGTAAGAATGTAAGATGGGAACTTTTTTCAAATAAACAAAATTAAAGGTACTTTAGGGGATGATTTTTAAAAAAATTGCCTTAAAGCCCTGTTAAACTATTTCAATGAGCTTAAAACCTATCTGATAATTAAAGACCACCAAATTTTACAGTGATATTAAGCTCAGTAATCAAAATCGTTTGAGCCATTTTTTAGTCATTTCTAACGAAAAAGTTGCTGTCCCATCCTAGGTATAAACGTCCTAAATAAGTAATTTCAGATTCATAAGACTTTTCATTTTTGAGCTAGCCTCTTCACACATACACAGACCATTTTGTAAGACTTGGTTATTTGAACTCAGTGTTCTTTAAAATATGTATTTCTGTTGAAAACTGGAATTAAAAAAAATTTTATGACCACAATACTTCCCCTTAATTCATTTCATATATAGGTAAGTGAAAGTAAAAAAGCCTGATCAGTCTCATTTTTAGTTCTAGTCCAAATTGAAATCTCCAAAAGGAACTATTTTACACCAACTCAATTCATATATTGATTTTCAACCCTCTAACCAAATTTGGAAGGACTGTAGGGTTGCACAAAACAGTATGTGTATCATTGAGCTGATCATTACAGTTTTCTTTTTGGTCTCCTTCTTCTGTGCCTTCTCTGCCTGACCTTCAAGAAACAGGTTCTCTTTGCTCAAGATTGAGCTTGGCCTACTGATCTTTCCACCCGTATACAAACTCCTTCTGATATAGGTAGTTTTTTTCAGTGACTAACTGAGAGAAATAATTGTCTAAGAGTCCAGTTTCCCTAATTAGTTTAGCCCTTAGGGCCTCAAAGGTGGTGCAGTTCCTAATTATGTGCTCAGCAGTCTCTTGACCACTGCAGCTTGGACAATGGGGGTCAATGTCTACCTCATGACCAAGAAGCTTGACTCAAAAGCCCCCACCCTTACAGAAGAAATTGAGGGCTGATAATACCTGAATTGGTAAAACATTAACTGGTTACTTTTTGCCAACATTTTATGTTTGGAATCTTCAAATCGTATTCTAACCATAATATTTTTCTTTATTGTTTCTTAGGCCTCTACAAATTAATTTCAATGGAAACTATTTCATGTTACTTTTAATGAAAGAATAATATAAATACCAACATATTACTTTCCCTTTAATTAAAACAATATGAATCCTATCTCAAGTAGGATATATCTTATCCCTAGGATTTGCAATGAAACTGTTACCTCCTTATGAGACAGGCTGGAACTAAGGAATTGCAAGATTTCCTTTAGTAAAACAAGTTGACAAGCTTAATCTTCCTGTGGTGTCTATAATAAAAAGTAAAAACAATAAAAAAATAAATAAAAAACAGGGCTAAGGTCTATATTGTTTTTATTTAAGAGAATCTATGTAGAGGGTGAAGAAATTTCATTTTAATTACATCTAATTTCTAAGATTTCTTAATTAAAATAACAAACAAAAATTACTTGACAAGTGAAATTGACATCATAAACTGATTCCTATTAATACAAATTTGACTGAAAAAGATTGTTGTGGCTTTGTTTATCTCCTGAGGGAATAGAAGTCCATTGTTTAGGTCTAATTAAAGCAGTAATAAAAAATAAATAAATGATTTAAGTAGATATTATTATTGCTGCTTTAATTGGATCATAACTGTTGACTTCCCCTTCACTCAAGAGGTCCCCAAACCCCCGATGGATGCTTTTCAGTTAAAGTTGAGACTTATATATTTGGAAATATTTGACTATTTTCCCCTATATAAGGCAGTTCACAAATTTTTATAATTTTTCCTAACAAAAATGTGGAGAAATATGATAAATACAAGTAAAATAATTTCAGAGATGACTAATAAAAACTTAGAAAACAAAATAAATTTATGAAAATAACAACAAAAGTAATCAGCCAATCAAATAAATTGAACTAATAAGAAAAGTTATAGTGCCAAGTTGCTCTTAACTGCCACCAACAGCACTCATTGTCACCCATCATCTATTGAAGTACCAAAGTATGTGCTTTGTCCAATAGTTGGTAGGTTGAATCTAACCATTAATTTGGTTAAACTTAGTAGAAATTTGCATTTTTATTGCCTTATTTTTTCTTCATAACATTTTTTGGTATTTATAAGGCTTATCTCTTTTTTATTCATCAAATAAATGATTTTCATAAATTTTCAGTGGGTTAATCAAACAAGTCTTGTTATTACCACAGCTTTAAATTGTTCTGAGAGAACTGGTTAGATAGATTCCAAAATTTTCCTATTCAGGTCTTAAAGTGCTTAATTTAATGTTGGAACATATTCAGAATGTTTAAAAGCCCCATTTCATGGAAACCTCACATTGTACTAAAAATATAAATTGTAGATAATTTTTTCATCTTTATGTTAATCTAGGATTTCCTTTTGGATATAAAGCTTAATTTGCAAGTTATAGAACAAAAACAAAAAAAAAACTGTGATTTTTAGAGGTTTGCTCTAAAACTTGTTATTTTTAATTTTTTAACAACATCAGATTCAGATTTGTGTTCAGCATCCCATAGAAGAAAGCAAGATACTAAAAACCTTTCTACTTTAAGATTCTTCTTAAACTCTATTTGATCAGAATAATAATTTATTTTGAGGGTCATGATAAATCTATTTCTTTGGAATTTTCATTAGCTTTCTGGACCATACCAAGTGTAAACACCTAAAATTGCATCCTGTTTTGGTGATTGTGTTATTTTAGAACCTCAAACAGTTAAAGCACTTATCTAGGATCTCTCCTAAATAAGTTTGTCTGGGTTAGTTAAGGAAAGATTAAAGGCATCAGGAAACTGATTTGAATTTCTCAACAGAGGATTTCCAGAGAAAAGAGAAGTCTCCATTGTCACAATGAAAATATACCTTCAAATACTGATGTAAGCCAGGGAGCATCGGTTTACCAACATCGTAAACCCCCATTACCAAGCATAAAAGAAACCTCAAAGCCTTAGAGGTGAGCTATTTGAGGAGAGCTGAGGGTAAAACAAGATTAACAACAGGATAAGGACCAAACTTGATATAAAATTAGTCGAGGAGCATTATGGGGAATCATTGGCTTTGGCGTTTTTGACGTGTCTTGAGAGTGTTTGAGGATTGGGTGGCTGAATCAATATATGAGATGGAAATGGGAAGAAGGCCAAAGGAATGATCTTGAAGAAAGGATTCAACAAGGTCTGCAAGAAGAGGGCACAGTCTGGAGCTGTTCCAGAAAAGGGATGCTTGAAACAAGGTCACTCTTCAGTGTAGTAGATAGGATAGAGCTCATGAAAAAAAATTTTCTATATTAAGCATAAAAATCATACTTTCATTTGAAGATATTTCCCCTTCTTACTTCAATGACTTGTTTACTTCAAGACCCTTTTAGAAGTAATATTTTATTTATAATTTTAACACTTTCCTGAGACTGGTTATTTAGCTATTTATTTAAACAATTAATCATATTGTTAGTTGCATTTAAATTGTCACTTTATTTATATTTTTCATTTAGGGTATTATCTTTATTTTCAGTTACTTCCTAGTCCATATGTGGATGCTGAACTCCCACCAGAACTAATTCAAGAAGGTTGGCGAAAGTTTTGGAGTAAACGTGAAGGTAGACCATATTATTGGAACAAGCTTAGTGGAGAATCACTCTGGGAAATGCCTAAAACTCAGGTAATCATTATTTATTTTATCTATTGTGCCTTTGTAACCCTTTGGTTGATCCAGAACTCCTCATCCAATCTAGCATCTCACATGAGTTTCTTATCTAAGCAGTACCAAACTCTGATACTTTTTGTACCACTCTCCATAGAATTACACAGCAGCCTCAGCTTAGGGCATGCCATCTGTGTTTATCCTGACTACACTACCTGGATGTCTTAATAATTTGGATAGCATTGTTCTAATAACCACGTGAAATCGTTTAACAGATTATACAACTCTGTATTTCTGAACTGTTGCCATTCATCCTAGACAAAAATTGGTCTAAATATTTTTTATTGAAACATTATGAGATTTCTTTTTTCAGTCTTTATTATAGACTACGTTTTTCTCCATGTGTTATAATCATGCCATGTTGGTTATACTAGTGGTGACCGAGTTGAAAGTACCATTTATTTGCATATAAAGTCATCTTTATCAAGTTATCTCAGCACTTATATTGTTTTACATTTAACTGAGGACTCAAGTTATACCGATTAAGTGAGCTGTGATAATGAGTAAAGGCCAAATTTTAATATCTACGCTGTTCAGGATTTTGAATATAAGTTTACGGATTTAATCTTTTCTTTATTCAATATCATTCCTGATTGTTTCGCTATAATTTGTTATACTTTACTTCTCTGTTCCTTATGTTAGGTATTCTAGTTATAAAATACAATAAGATACATTAATTGAAATTGAAAACATTATCTATATATGAAGTGATCAACATTATTTAGTGATTAAAAGAAATTACAGAGCTTGTTTTAAAGGCAAGAACACAAAAAATCAAAGAATCTGCAATATTTTATTTACAACAGAGTTATTTTATTTTAACATATAACAGAATCTTAAAAATGTTTTTTGCCTTTTGTGTTGCAATAAGATTTTTAAAAATTTTATTTGACCATAAGTCAAGTATGGGAACATTTCCACTGTTTGCTAAATAGACATGCTCTTCTCCTGAAGATGCTGAGATCTCAAGGACTCCCAGAAATTGGTCCTTAGTTTATTACAAGTTACAATTACTGCCAGTCTATCAATGTTTTTAATACCTGCAACTGCTGGAAGGAACTTTCCATCCTAATACAAGACTGCTCCTTGACAGTTTCTCCAAATTTAATATTTTTTCTTTTCAATTGTATTGAATGAATAGGTGTTCGATGTATTTTCAGGTGCTTAGTTTCATGCCGAAAAGTTTCTACATCAACCATATCTACAACAAATTCATTTTAATTGTTTGTAATTATTATTTTTTAAATTGTAAGTATAAATTTTTAAAATTA
>NW_027115086.1:204284-225370 GCF_000696795.3 Halyomorpha halys
ACTTGAATAAACAATGATAAGAATAAAAAATAAGTAACAATGACTAGAGTAAAAATTTTTTAAAAATACGTAAAATATACAGTTAAAAAATACAGAAACCTCCATTTTCCTTCCATTATTATCTGAACTATATATTCAACTTACTAAAATGTGCAGTAACTAGAATTTACAAGATGTATTCCTCTTAAAGCATTTTTTTTTAAATATTTGACATTCAGTTTCCTGTCTTTTCAGTCTTGTGTGAGGATTCCAAGTTAATCGTTTGTCCAAATGTAGTTCAAGGTAGCGGATCTGTTAAACAGGGGTAAGAATAACATCATTAAATGAAACTGTAGGGCAGTTAGTAGGTTTACGACGAAGGGTAAAGGTGATTTGATGGGATTTGTTGGAATTTATCTTAATCCTCCAATTACGACACCATTCTTCGAGGGCTGTGATGTATGGGACTGGAGATTTTGGGATACAATTAATAGGTTATTATTAACAGCGAGCACACATGTGTCATTGGTTGGAATGTCAGCTGTATAGATGGTGTAGAGGATGGGACCAAGGATACTACCTTGAAGAACACCAGCAGACTGAGAATAGAGGGATGAATAGGAACCATTGTGGTTTACTTGGAATAATCTATCAATGAGAAAGGAAAGAATGATGAGAAAGTATGTAGGAGGTAGGAATTTACGGAGTTTGTAAAGCAGTCTCGGGTGCCAGACTCGATCAAAAGCTTGTTCTACTTCGAAAAAGACTCCCGTGCAGTACATTCCGCCCTCCAAAGAAGACGAGAATACGTTCAATACACGATGACATTGCTGGATAGTAGAGTGGGATGTTCGGAATCCAAACTGGTGATCAGGGATTATATGAATGGAATTCAGGATGGGGTACAGGCGTTTCAAAATGAGTTTTTCAAGGATTTTGCTCATGATCGGTAATAGAGAGATAGGATGATGGGTATTCTGGAGGCTTTTGGGATTTGGGGATCATTTTAACTATAGATAATTTCCATGGGTCAGGAAAATATGTGGAACGGAGTACGGCGTTATATATGTAAGTGAGGAATAGGATGGCTTTCCGAGGAAGAAGTTTTAGAATGTGGGATGTTATTAGGTTGTATCCAGGAGCTTTGCGGGTAGATGCTAGTGATGCTAGATATTTCAGAAGGATGAAATGCTTTAGGTGGGAGGGTCATTTGGAGCAGAATATTTAGTTCTACTAAAATATATTCAAGATGAATTGGGTTAAGGATATCAGGATGTGGAACAAAGGTTATTGAGAGGTGTTGTCTGAATGTTTGTGATTTTTCTGCGTCAGTTCTGGTCCAGGTTTAGGATTCGGTGAGAAGTGGGTGGTTAAAATCTTTCAAATTCAGCAGGTTTTTAGTGATCCTCCATAATGATTTGTCAGTAGTTGTAAGATTTTCAGTAAAGTTAATTAAATTTTGAATTTAGTATTTTCTGATTTCTACTTTTAGTTTGTTAGTCAATTTGGTGTAATAAGTTTTGTCAGTTGGATATCTGGTCCTATACCACTTCGGTCTTGCTTGGCGTTTTTCCCTTAATAAGATACGAAGATGCCGTGGCAGGTTATTTTATTTATTGTTATTAATATCCTATTAGCCAAAGTGTTGTCAATTATACTTGTTCGTATGCGAGTTTTTCAATAGCTTCATAGATATCTTGTTTTGTCTTCAGTCGAATGTTTAAGTCCAGTTTAGTTTCCAGTTCACATTTAAATTTGTCCCAGTCAACTCTTCCTGTTATCAATAAAGGGGCGGAGGGCTTTGGTACAAAACATGAATGTAAAAAAAGTAGAACTGGACTATGATGTGATAATAGGCCATCCAGAGATTCAACAGTGGTTTGAGAGGGAGAAATCTGAGAGGTGATAAATATATCAAGGATATCAGGGTGCTTTTTGAGGGATGTAGGCCAATAAGTCGGATTTTTGGGAGAGAGAATGGAATAGGTATTGGAGGTGGAAACACGGGATAGGATGTTACCACGGTAGTTGGATGTGCGGCATCCCCATCATTGGTGCTTAGCATTATAGTCTCCTCCAGCAATGAAGCGTAGTCTGAGGGTTCAGAATAAGAAAGGTTATTACCAGGAGGATAGTATACAGCTGAAAAGGTAACATGGAAAGGTCAAGTTAAAATGGTAACCGAGGTTGATTGAATTGCATCAGTTGGATTGGAAGAAATAAGGGAATGGGATAAGGATTTGTGGATAAGGATACAAGAACCAGCATGGGAAGTGTTGTATGGATGGTCTGATCTATAAGTGAAATAGTCACATATGTAAAAGTGTGTTCTTTGAGTGAAATGAGTTTCTGTCAGTTGGGCTATGTCAATGTGTTTATCATGTAGGAATAAGTCAAGTTCATCACGATGATTATTTAGGCCATTAGCATTCCATAACAGGAGAGCTAGGGGTTTTGTGCTCATCGTGGGAAATTAAGCGGGATTTCGGATAGGATTCTGGTGAGAAGGTTAATGAGAGGTTTGATGGTATCTTGAAGATCTTTCAGGAAGGATGTGAGGATAGAAGTTATATCCATTGGATTTTGGCGATGAGGATATGGATGAGGAGCTTGGGATGGATTGTTTGTGTGACTAGATGTACTGAGTGAGGGTTGGGCTAGTCGTGATTTATGCGGAGCTGGGGTATGAGAAGCTGTTTCGCATTTCAATGGTTGGGACGAGGAGTTGGTTGGAACAGCTGGATGAGATGGAACTGGGAGTGGATGTGGTGGCGGCAATTTTACCCGTAAGGGTAGATGATAGGGAGCATTTTGATGACGTGGAGGTTGAGGCTGAGGATAAGAGGTCAGGGGCTTAGGTTGAGAAGTCTGAGCCGCCTGACATTGAGGCTGGCTTTTATTGATTGTGATCTCAGAGAAAGTCCAGGTTGAGTCTTGAGGTCAATCTTGAGTTTTTGAAGCAGACGGCTGCGATTCGGTGACATGAGCTGGTATTTTCAAGTTTGGAAAAATTTCCAAATTTTGAGTTTCAGGTGGCAGGGAACGAGTTTATTCCGAGCTTTTTGATGCCATGAAGTGTGATCTCACCTTCAGCAAGGTTGTAGATTTCACAACCTCTGTAGCTTGCTGGGTCTTTTTGACAGAGAGCACATTTTGCTGGTTCATCCCGAGGTTTCTGTAGCATGAGGGCCAGCAAATTTAACGCACCTAGCCTGGTGATGGCAATAGGGCTTTGTATGCCCTAACTTTTGATATCTGGTGCATTGGACAATAATAGGTTTTGTCTGGGCTCCTCAAATTTAACTGTTGAGTAAACTAGCCTTGTAACCTGAAATATTTCAGGGTTATTTTGGGCTGGCTCTAAATCTACAAAGAATAAAGGCAGTGGATATTTTTCTGTGGGGTGAAGAACGCACGATATATTTCTTACATTGTGGCCAATTTCTTCTAGGCCTGATTTGATAGCGTCTGTATGAGTTTATAGTATTAACACAGAAATTTAGATTTTTTTTTGTGTGTGTGTTTGAAATGTAAGTAGATAGAGCTTAAACCTTTATTCAAATGTTAAACTCTTTCAAATGTTAAATTCAAGCTTTCTGTAATATAATACAAATTGAAATTCACTTGTATTCACAAATTAAGAGAAAAATCAGAAAACTTAAAGTACTGTACTTTGCACTTGAGTACTTTACAGTAAGAAGTAAAGCAATTTTTCTATGTTGTTTAACTATGTTTAAAATTTTTCTTCACACTATGGGAAAAAATATGTATAAATTATATTTGACCTTAATTGAAAACAAATATTGTTTTTATTTATTTTTTTTATTAGTATGTCATTTTCTTTTACAATATTTCAGAACCAAGAGGAAGTGGCAATATTATGAGTTTGTCACGTAAAGTTTGGTGTTATCCAGTTCAGTTCAGTACTCCATGCCCGCGGCTACCTCCAGTTGATTTTAGTATGGACCAGATTAAAGACCAAACTCTTCTTAGGTTTCAGAGTGAAACAGTGAATATCAATACCCCCTATCTTCATAAACTAGTAAGTTGTAAATACTTTTTAAATTAATTAAATAGAATAACTTTTGTAAATAATTTTGGTTTTTCTTAAAATGTTCACTAACTTAATGTGATTTTTTCATGTGTTGTGTCTATGTTTCACATTAGTTTTTAATTCTAAATAATAAAAGTTTACTTCACTAAAGGATATCAAGGTTATTGGCTATTAAAATATATATATTTCAAGAAACTTGTTAGCTATTTCAACATTTATTGAGTACCAATTACTTTGTTTAATGTCAATCAGTTTATAATTTTCTTTTCTTTTTCATCCTACTATGTGTAAAAATAATTTTCTTCCTCTTTTTTTTAATTTATTTATTCTTTTTTTATTTTATGAATCTTATTCTGCTTTACTTGTACATAAATAATTTGTGGGTGCTAGTTTCTTAGTTTTGAGGTTTGTTCCTTTCCTTGTAGTTAAAAAGAGGTTCATAATGTGTATTTGTAATTCCTTTTTTACAACAATTTTGATTCAGATCTGTCGTATTTATTTGTTATGAAGTAAAATTAAAGCAGTTTTGTTTTATAAAAGTCCACACTCCATCTTTATTTGTCTAAAAGACATTTGTAGCAGTCTATTTTATATTGTTAATTATAATGATGAAATACCGATATTATTGAGGTAGGAAGTGTAGTTGTTGAACTTTAATTGTAAGAATAGAATTAAAAAACGTTTATTCAATTAACAGACTAATGAATACATAAACTCAAGAGGCGCTCATATATATACAAATGTACATTGAAGCACAGGGGCGTGCAATATTTTAACCCATTTTCATCGTAAGCACTTATATGAGCACATTTTGCCCGGCAACTATCACCAGAGTACTCTGGCATATATGCATGCATTTCACTTAGGCATTTCTGACCAAAGTGCATTTTATATCTGTTGGGGAGTTCTTGAAAAAATGATGTGATAAGAACAAATTTTCCGCTTTTCTATGTGATGCAAATGGGTTAAGAATGAAAGTTTATGTGAAGTGTGTAATAGAAGAGACCACCGCACATTGAGACACAAGCACTTAGCATGTCTCAATGTTCCTTTATATTTCATGTTCCACTGCTCTGTATTTCAAGTCCTTGTATCTTAATATGCACTAGTCCTTTGGATCGTTCCAACATAAGTCCACACTATGGTGTTTAGAAGACACAGCTGTTTTATGTTTTATAGCTGTTGAAATGGCTTAGCTGGCAGATATGAAGCTAATCTTAAACTAATTTTTTGATGGTTTGAACTCATATTGGAATGATCCTATTATTTCTTTGGAAAATAAACATAATTATAATTTATATATAGTTTGTTACTGTTTATTAATTTCTTTAATTATGTTTAACAGGAGTATATGTATCGTATTTCATGTTTTGATGACAAAAAGCTTGAGCTGTTTTTATCCCGTGTATGGATGTTATTGAAACGTTATGCAGCTTACGTAGGTCCATCACACTGGAGCCAGACTTCACTTCCTACTCCAGTTTTTGATGCACTTCATAAGGTTTTCCAAGTTACCTTTGAATGTTTTGCTTCACCACTCAACTCATATTTTAGACAGTATTGCTCAGCGTTTCCTGATATTGATTCTTATTTTGGATCCCGAGGGTAAATTTTTTGTTTATTTTTTAAAATTATGATGAAATAAAACAACCATAAGTAAAATACGATTCCCTAATTATTGATTTATTTCCAAAGCAGCACCTGGAAAAAATAAATAAAAATTTAAATTTTATGTTTTTTAATAAGGTAAAATCCATGGTTGTGGTACTAAGTGAAGTAATCACAATAATTAAATAATAACAAAGTTACCAAAAATTATATTAAAAACCTAAATCTACCCATATTATTTTACAATTGAGATTTTGCATCAGTTGGTTGTGGAAATTAATAATGGTTGGGAAGGGGACATTCATAATTAGAGTAATGATGCAAAATTAAAAAAAAATACTCACCCTAAATTCTCTCAGTTTAGTTTTATTCCAAGATCTTTTTTATATTGTAATGTTTTTAAAACTTACAACACAAAGCATTTAAAGAAATAAAAGATATACAAGAATTCGTTCAAATATTTAATTATTCATCATATAATATTAACATATTAAAAACAAGATCTTTCTTTTATTGTAAAGTTTTCTAAACTTACAACACAAAGCATTTAAAGAAATAAATGATATGGAAGAATCCATCCAAATATTTAATTACTTATCATGTAATATTTACATATTAAAAACAATAGTGTGTGTATATTACATAACTTTCACTTAGCACCCTACTTTGAGTTAAAATTAATCTTTGTTTTTTTTCAAAACTGCAATTTATTTATTGGTCATGATGGCAATATTTCCTTTTACAGTAGCTGTTGTGATTTGGGGCAGGCCCTAGATTAGCTTGTATAATATTTTTAAAAATATAATTATAACAATTTTAAATAGATGTATTTGTTTCCAATAAAATCTTTTCACATTTTTTTTATTCATTCTGATTTATACTTAATAGCAAAAGTATCTTGTAATTTTACTCCAAGAACATTAATTTTGAATGAATGAAATATGGCCTGGGTGTGGTGAAATAAAACTCAAATAGTAATAACTATTTTAATTGAGCCAACGTTTCGCCACACGTTGCAGGGTTTCATCAGGGCTAAAAAAGATACAAACACTTAGCTTAAGTAAAAAAGTAAATGGAAAATTACAAGGGTATACAATGAAATGTAAAAATTAAATAAGAAAAATAAAAGTCTTATTACTTTTGATGAAGCCCTGCAACGTGGGGCGAAACGTTGGCTCAATTAAAATAATTATTACTATTTGAGTTTTATTTGACTACACCCAGACCATATTCCATTTATCATTGCGCACAGCCAATCAGCGATCTTCCATTAATTTTGAATGTAATTGCATTTAGTTATTTAGCTGTTCTGAAAAAAATACTTGAAAAATGTCATGATTACTATCAACCTGATGTTTTTAAGTGTTATATGCATATATCAATCAAGACAAGTTAATTTATATTTTGATGTAATCAAATAAAATATTGGTAAATGTATGCGAGTAGAGCAGCCATTATATGTGTTGTTTGAAATGAGGAGTCTAAATTGAGAAATTTCATTTTTCTTTCCCTAGGTCTATTTTTTATTGAAATTTAATTTCATGAAAAAATGCTTGATTCTTGAAGATGAGGAAAATAACTCAAAATAGCGAATGAGAATTTAAATATAAATAAAATAAATTTAAAAGAAAAGAAGTTTTATTCAAAGCATACCTATATATATATATACTATATATAGATTTCCTCTGTAAAGGAAAATAAATTGTTTATAACTTTTTTTTACACTCTTTCTAGGCATTTACTCTTAATCTTTTGTTTTAGTTAAACAAAAATATTTTTTTTGTTAGTAAACAAAAGTCATTTTGATCAAAAAGCAAGGAAACTAAATATTTAATTGTATATATATTTAATTATACTATACAAGTGCGGTCTGTGGAGGTTTTATATTGTTTGTGGTTTGTATGCTGATAAAATATTTCATTTTCTTTTTTTTCCAGACCAATTTTAGATTTGAAAATAGTGTCAGGATCATTTATTGCAAATCCTCCTTATTGTGAAGAACTTATTCATGCAGCCATTGCACATTTTGAACGTTGCCTTTCTGAATCTGCTGATCCATTGTCATTCATCGTAACCCTTCCAGATGATCTGCCCAATTCACTCTTAAAACTTGAAGCATCGCCATTTAGAAGAAAACAAATTGTTGTGCCTAATCTTGAACATGAGTACCGTCATGGATTTCAACACACAATGGCCAAGTAAAATATATTCTTATATTATTAGAAATAATAATCATTATTATTATTATCACCATTACATTATAAGATGACTTGCTTATAGTTCTTTGTTAATAAGAGAATTCACATTCTATCATACCAAAAATTTTTGTATGTTAGTATTCAATTTTATTAGTGTATAATTTTTTTTCTCTTATGATTCTATTGACCACCAAAAACTGTATAATATTATAATTTAATAGAGAATAAACAGTGGAATGAAATTAAAACAATAGGAAAAGAAATCAGTAAATCTAGTGAGATGTGCATGACTAAAACATTTAATAAAGTTCGAATCAGTAATTATTATTCCTAAAAGTTTGGGGTTTGGTCAGGAATGAAACAAGACTCTCAGATTCTCAAAACAAACAAGACAGATTCTCTTTCATCTGTCTTTTTATATAATGTTATTAGAAGGTTTATGCATACTGAAAAGGGTTTAACTCTGGGTGGTAAAATATCCGTGCTTGGGTATGCTGATGATTTGGCACTGCCAAGTGAAGATGAAGAAACTGTAAAATCAATTATAACTAAGCTAGTAAGGATCTTGGTCTCAAAATAAATTAAGATAAAACAAAATACAGCTAGCAGCAGAAACTGCAATAATTTTGGTGGTGGAGATATAGGAGGAAGTACATGAACAAGTAGAGGTTTAAGTTGTTAGGTTATATGATAATTAGACAAAAACAAAATTGATGAGAAAATAGAGACAGGATTAAAAGTAAGAAATATGTATTATTTTTATATTTCAAAAGTGCTTAGCTCGCACCTTCTGTCTAGAAACTTGGAAAGTTTAGAAAACTACTTCGTACTGTTATTTACTAATGTTAACTTGGTCTCTTACACTAAGGAACAGCCCCTTAAGGTTTTAGGTGCTTTACATAAATAAAGTATTGTTTAAAATATTTGGATAAAGGACGAGCTAACCAGAAAATTTAGAAGACTACGCAATGCTGCATTACGTGATGTGCACCCGGTAAATATATGATGATATTTATAAGCAAATAAGATGGGCTTGTAAGGTTGTTGGGTTTAGTAACCAACATATTCCTAAAAAGTTAGTTAGCAGTGACCTGATGGTTAAACATCCGAGGGGTGGAACGAAACATAGGTGGGAGGATTGTATCAAGACTGATCTTGTGGATTTCAGTTTTATATGGCTGCCATTGGGTAGATGTAAGTTGATAGCGATTGGTCATATCAGCATTAAACCTGGGTTCAGTAAACCTTTTATTTTATTTCTTTTCGTTTTCTTCCCTATCCCTCTGTTGGCTTTAAAGAACTTTAAGAGTTTTAAGGGCCTTAATCAGCCTGCTCCACTTCTGTTATCTTTGGCAATTCCTTTCCAATGATGAATTGCGTGTCCCTTAGTGGTCAGTATCTCATGGTAATTGTAATTACTACATGTTTAATGACCTTGCATTCATATCATGTCATTAAATATCTACTTTATCTGATTATATTCACTACTTTCACTTACACCTATATAAACATACTTTTCCTAGAAGACCTATTTATCATAATTAGTTTGCTTAATTTGACTCAAATTTTGAGGAAAGTTGAGGATTAGTGTAAAAAGTGATCCAGTATCAATTTCATCAAACACTCTCCTCTACTTTTGCTTACACATGCGAAAATTAATTTTTCTCGACTCAAAGAAAGAATGATTTGACCCAAAGTTGAGGAAAGTTAGGGATTAATCTTAAATAGGCCTTGTATAAATTTTAACCCTTTTCATTTTTTCTAATGTAGGCACAACATTTCCCTGACACATCTATATTATGAAAATGGCATGTCCGATTTGACTTAAAGTTAGAAGTAAGTTGAGGATTTGATTAAAAATGATCCAGTGTCAGTATGATCTCATTTCATTCCCAAGTTTTGTTCAACTATGAGAAAAAGTAATTTCCTGGATAGAATTATATTTAAATAAACAGTTTTTCCCGTAGAGTTTATTCTCAAACTATAAAGGTTAACGTTAAAATATAGGTAATTGTGTAAAAATAGTAAAAATATATAGAAAATGAGTAATTTACAGGAAATGCAATTTTCAGAAAATAAAATAAGCAGCTATCAAAAAATATACATATTGAAATAATAAGGAAGCCATGTACTTCGTAGATATTTATTTATTTTTTTTGTTCAGTGAATTCATTCTCTATTATTTTCTATAAATATTTTTCTGACTTAAAAGCAGTTGTCATTCACTAACATGAGGATGCACAGATATTAGTATATTGTAATTGAATATATGACTGATGGCAGTTGATATCAATAGTTTGGAATATTCCAACTTTTTTTTTCTCAGGCATTTTAGCTCAATAATGTATGTATTTTAACTTTTAATTTGTAGAAATGAAGTGAATTTGAAATCATCCCATGGCATTGTAATTGTTTGGTTACAAAATAATGCTGGTTACCAACAATGGGGTCCTACAGATGACCGTGTGGATGTTCTTCTTGAAGCTCTTCGGCCAGGAAGACCTTCTCCTGTTCCTCCTCCTGCTCCAAATGCACCCACAGAGTAAAATATTAAGCTAATTTAACTAATATTCAATTAGAAGATATCTACAAATAATATTTTGGTTTTGTATAGAACAGTTTAGATAATAGAAAGATATGAACTCTGATGTAGACACTGGCTGCCTAGATTATGAGTACAATTTCCACTTTTCCCCAACTTTGGAATCATTTCCAAGTTCATGCTTATATGACAATTATATTGCATAATTTATATAGGAAAAACAAAGTGTTATATTTTTCATACAGTTTAATATTTTAAAATTTCTATAACCAATTAAATTTTGTAATATGCGCTGATTTTAAATAAAAATGTAGGGAGAACAGTGTATCAACATCTGTATACATATATTGTGTGCTGTGAAAATTGAATTGGTAAAAAAAAATAGTAAAATTCTATAATAATAAAAAATATCAAAATTGCTAGATAAAATATGAAGAAGGGATTTTTTCTTTAATAAAAAAAATAATAATAATAATTTGAATACTTAAACATAGTTCTACTTAAATATTTTTTGGTTCCATTACTTTCATTATACTTAATTTATATAAATTTCATTTCTTCCTTCATTGATTTATTTATAACTTTTTCTGGATATATTTTAAATATACTATTTTTTTTATTTTTTTTTTATAGGGTTGTTTTAAAAGTTATTTTACTTTTTCTGTTCCTGCCTTTTAAATATCAATAACACTTCTTATAACTTATTTGATTTTTAAATCGTTCATTTACTGAGAGTTGCATAAACATTGTAACTGAGGTGTGAAGATATTTTTATTAAAATGTGAATCAATTTGGATTGTTTGAATATATCTGGTTTTATCAAGTGATATGTTCTGTTTTCAAAATATTTATAAAAAATGAATGGACATGGTCTTAGTTTATCTATTATTAAAACATACTCTTTGGCTCCTATATAGGTCTTTTAACCAATTTTTTTTTCTATTACCTTTTCATCTAAAAGAAAATGAACATCTGAGAGGGATTTTGTGTCGTACTGCCAGCAACACTGTATAATTCCAGGCTCTTGAAAGACAGTGATTGATCGAATAATGTTGTCAGGTATATACTAATTTTTTTCAGTCTTAAAGCTTTCTGAAATAGAATTGACACCTTTTTAAACTCACACTCTAATTCATATTTACTAACTTACAACTTTTTTTATGTTTTTAAAAATATTTATAATTAATTTTCTAATCATATAAACTTTTATTGTATTTACTTATATTTTATTAATAACTATTCAAAATTGACATTGTCTGTGATCCAACCAGATATATTAGACCATTATTAACCAAGATAATTTAAAAATATTAAGTAGATTTCTATACAAAAGTTTATAGTTGATATAGGGCGGATCATAAAACTAGGTTCTCTTATTTCTTAAATATGTACAACAATGATTAGATTATAAATCAAATACATTATTTTAAAGCATTTATGTTCAAAACCAAATACATCATTTGAAAGCTAAAAACATCATTATACTTTTCAATGTAATAGTAATTTTGCTTCCAGTATTTATCCAGATGCTGTTCCAGCTTTTCCAAATCATGAGTAGGAGAAACATCGGGAATCTGAAGGGCAAGTACACGGAGTAATAGTGTAATATCCTCCTTGTTGTTGATCAGGACAAGAGTGATGTGGGTATACAAATCGAGTAGGATAGGTATTCCAGTTTTCAAACGGAGCAACCTTTGAACCAACCATGAATAGATAGGATAGAGGGAGCCTCCAGAGACTATATTGGGTAACTCAAAGCTCTCTCCAAAAGAGAGAGTATAAGTGTGGATAAAAACTCGGGGGCTGGAATAATCCTGTCCAAATGACTAAGGCAATAAAATCTTAGAGTCCTTAGTCACACAGAAACGTCTTGACCAGAGTTGTTCTACTTGTTGGCTCTTAGGAATCCCTACATCATTCAGCCATGCTAAAAATAAATACCAAAAGGTGTTCCACAATTATTTTGACTAGATTAAAACATCTCTGTATATAAATTTATTCTTATATTAGCATAATATATTAATCTTCACATTAAAAATATAAATTAAAGTGCTTATACTTACAAAAAATAATTATGAGCATATAATAAATCATTGACGATCGAGTCAGGTAATCTTTTTCTGTCAGCCAGTAGCTTGTGGTATTGCAGCGGACCAATATATGTCTTCTAGCATTAGTTGCTTATCCATGGACTAAATATGTTTTAGTATTCTATGACAGGGTAGGATAGCTTAAACAATTCTCAATTACAATGGAATAAAGGGCCAAGCTAAAATTTTCGTATGGCTCCAGTGCTTTGGGAACTCTACTTTATGATCCATCCTCATAGTTACTAAAATTGACTATTTTTATTGTTGTATATTCATCTTTATAAAATAATTTTAGTATCATTACATTTTTCTTTATCATAAGTTGTGTTGGCCTTTGTTATTCGTAGTTTAAACTTGGCTATATTTGAAAGACACTTATTGCTTTTAAATTAATTGATTAATTTAAATTTAGCACTCATTACAATCTATGTACTTGATAACTATCTTACAATGTTGGTAAAATATATGATTACAGTACAGCCATAAAAATTTAGTTTATTATGAAAATTTGATGCTTGCACTAACTTGTATTGGTTGTTATGAATGTCATAATTTTAATTTTTAATATCATATTTCCGTATTAGCAGATTTGGTTTTATTAAAAAAATGTTCTATATTTACGATAGTGTCGAATTCTGGTTCCTTGTACTGAATAACCTAATAAAATTATGCACCGTTTTGGTGACTTTATATTATAAATGAATTTGTTATAAAGTTTACATCTTACAGGTTTTATTTTTAAAAATTAAATTAAATATCAAAATATATTTATATAAAGGCCTTTATATACTTATGATGTAAAATTTTTAGAACTAATATAAACACCAAACATTTTTAAAAAGTTTTGATAGCTAATTTATGCAACGGTGTTTGATAATATTTGTGTACAAATTTTTATAAGATGTATATACATTTATATATAAATAAGAAGTAAAAATAATATATGCAATTTTCTAGAATGTTAATTAAAGTAACAGATGGGTTTGTGTATAATAAAATGTAAATAAATAGCTTCATATAATTTCATATTATTTATGTTCTTTAAATATATAGTTTATTTAATTTAAACAACAAAATAAACAACAACATTATGTTATAGTAGGAATGAATGATTTAAAGTGTAGTTATATTATAAATTTTATTGTATATAACTATAAGCTATTAAAATTTTACCTTATAGATATTTATCTGTTACTATTAATGTGTTCTTATTTATATACTATATGAAAATCTATGTTATTTTAGTATAAATTAACTGTTATTTATAAACAAATTCTTATTTTATGTGTTAAGTTTTTTATCATGGGACTGCTAGCTATAGGAATTCAAAAGAAAAATTATTTGACAAGATATAACATTTATTTTACTTTTATGTTTCAATTTCTGGATTATAATTGCTTGCTTGCAGTCTGCATAATGCATGAAGGCATTTATGTTCTCATTCTAACTATAATTAAGTGCAATTGTTATTTTTTTAATTAAAGTTCCTTGTACCTGAAATCTTTCATCTTTTTTTTTTGTTTCAAGGTTCCAAGGCCTCATGATTTAAATTTATATTTTTTTGTGGTAAAATATAAATGAGTTTTTATATTAGGTTGTGTTTATTACGATCTCTGGAGAAAATAATAAAAAATAAATAAATTTTGTATGATGTTTTTTAATTTTTATCTTATATTTAAAATATTTACCTTGTGAAATAAATTTGTATGTGTTTATTCTTTTACAGAGTAAGCATTGGTTAAACAATGCAATACAAGGGTATATATTGGAAAAATAATTAATTTTGAGGGGAAAGGATCAAAATATTTGTTACACTCTTTTACAAGAGTGTAGAACTAAATTTCTCTCTCAGATCGAAGAAAATAAACTAGAATTTAAAAAAAAAATACTTTCACAAATTTTCTAATAAAATACATAATCTGTTGTAAAATAAAAAACATACATAAAAATGTAATTATTTTAAGACTTCTTTCTTATGTGGAGACTGCATGGGTGGTGATCATAGCCTTCCTTGGGTTTTAGTTTAAAATACCATTCGTTTGTTAAAAATGTAATTTCTTTGTTGGCTGTTAAAATGAATTAATGACGAAGAAATGAAAATGTCTTCTTCAACAAATGATAACCTAAATGTCTTTGGTTTTGCATTGAAGAAAACGAAAAAACATTGTCTATAGTATAATTAAGTTGTCCATTAGAAAAAGATTAAATAATAACATATTTAATAAATCCTTACATTGAAAGATAATCTCATTTTGGGGCAAAGAATTAGGTGTATGGAAAGAACATGACCCTAGTTGCTGGAAGGTTACTTGTTGTAAATCATAGTTAGGAAATTGGAGGAAAAAGCTATATAAAAGCCAATATTTCCAGGCTAGAAACAGTAATGAACTTACAAAGGTAAGAGATTAGTGGGAAATTTGAAAAAGGTGTGAGAATCAGATTTTTTTTCTGATCCCTCTAAAACAGAAAAAAAAACAATAAAATTAGTGCATGCTTTACCATGGGAAAAAAGAATAAATCATGTTGAGTATTACCTTTTACTACCTTGGTTATTTTAAGGTTATCTGTAATACTTATCTATTAGTTGTGGGATCTCCATTCTGTATGGTTCTACTAGTAAAAAATAATCCAGAGGAGAGGGACCTTCTCATGTTGATTTTCACATAGAAGATAATCAGAGTTGTGAGGCATAGAAGAGAATTTTATATTAATGGTGGCTTTTATGTGACCGTTATTTATTTTTTTTAAATGTACTAGTAAGTAGAAATAATGTACAGTTTTATATATTGGGTTGTAAAATAAGTTCATAGAGTTTTTTTACTGGTGATTTAAATAAAAACTTCAGATTCTTGTAAATATTTTTAATGAACTATATATACATATGAACCATTTTGATCTATTACATGTTGCCATCTTTCAGGTATTTTTTTACTTCCATCTTCCCAGAACTTGTCAGATTTTAGCGCAATGAACTCCTCTGTGTGCGTTTTGCAGTCTTTGAGCGAATTAACGGGTTTCCCGTTAAGAGAGTTTTGAAGGGTCCGAAATAAGTGAAAATCTGTTAGGGCAAGGTCTGGTGAATAGGGTGGGTGGGGGATCATATCCTAGCCAAACCCCAATAATTTCTGCCGGGTCTGCAAAGACACGTGAGGACGGAAAACTATGTTTTTACAATTATGAGATATGTTTAGTGTTTCTGCGATATCCCATGTCATAGAGTGAGGGTTGCCTGTGACCAATCCTTGATTTTGTTCATCAACAGTTGAAGAACGACTCGAGCGCTTTGCGTCTTCCTAGTCAAAATTTCCAGTTCTGAACCGAACCAACTCCTTACAGACGGTGCTTTCTACTAAGGCGTCATCGCCATACACACTGCAAATTTTGTTAACCACCTGTGCAGTGGATTTTCCTTTTCGGAAATAAAAAATCATTAAATGACGAAAATGAATTTTTTTCTCTTCAATTTTGAGCAAGCATAATACCACTTAAAAATAAGGAATCTCGGTTGAAACTGATACATAAATGCAACTTAACTAATCCTTTGTTAGAATATGTAAATATTATAGACCAATTGAACATGATTTCATACACACAGAAAGGATTAAATTGAAATATTGAAAAACAGTACGAGCTTATTTTACAATCCAATATAATGATTTAACTACGTAAATTTTATTTTAAAAAATACTTCAAATTCAAATAGCATGCGCAGAAATTTATGAACGATGTAATACTTCAGGCGCGCCTGTTTTACAGAACAAATCCCTTGGTTTAGTCAGGGTGAGAAAATGTCCTGTGAAATACCCAATTAAGGACATTCGTGGTAAGCTACACAAAATGTAAAAAATGAATGGAGTATGGTCCGGGTGCGGTAAAAAAAAAATTCAAATTGTAGAATTATACTATTTTATTGAGCCAACGTTGCAGGGCTTCGTCTTTTGACCGCACCCGGACCATACTCATTTCATCTATACACACGGTCAATCAATAATCTTCCAAAATGTAAAAAACTTTGAATTCATAAAATTATATCGCTTAATTTCATTGATAGATATATTTATCACACAGAACCTTTATTTGTTTTTGCAAACTTGTGTTGATGCCTCTTTTTTTTTAAATTTCAGATATATACTGATTTGGCGAGCCAAAAAATATAAAATAAGTCAGGAGAAAGCAATTTTACTATGGACTCTGTAATCATTTTACAGCAAATCGTATTTCCAGATAGAAAATAGATATATAGAAGTTTCCTATTTATTGATGACTATACATTACTTCAATCGTCGAGGCGTTTTTAGAAAAGCTCTTTGGCTCAGCTTTAACACTCCCTTCAGGTTCACTGCGTACTGTGAAAAGACTTAACATCGTAGCATTCCTTAAATTTCAAAGCTAATTCCATAGAAAGATTTAAAGCTACTAATATCTAAAAAGACAAATAACAAAAACCTACACAATGTGACCTCACAAGTACTTTTCAATTACATTTCTTTTTCACCTTATTTCAAACCCATCAGCTTACATCCTAGAAACAGGATAGATGTGGCACCCATGGTACAGCTCCGCTTCTGAAAGACATGATGTAACTAGTACGTCCATGCTTTTTGTATGTTACATCACTGTGTAATTGAGAGAAAAGTGGTACGATGGTAAATCTTTCCTAACAAAATATTACAAATCTAAAGAGGTTCATACTTTTTATTTTATCAAGCTTTAGCAGTCAATTATGTATGAAAGGGATATAGCTTAGGAGTTTTGTGATCTAGCCCATATGTGTCTATGAATTCAAGTTTTTTTTTTTATAATGCGTAATTGGATCCAACAACATTCATGCAGCTAACGAGAGGTAGCTGCTTGAGGTATGAGCAGCTTGATGAAAGTTCCCTTTGCCGTGCCAACATATATAACTTTAAACGTGTCACTGTGTAAGTAATTTGGCAGTGAAGGACCCAATTCACAGACGACCATCTTAGTGCTCAAGCCAGCTGAAAAACGAAGTGTCTTTACAACAAACCAAGTACCTAATCGTATTCATATTTATTTTATATTTTTAAAATACTAACCTTATTGCTATTGAGAGCTATAAATGGTCAGAAGTCCTGAAATTCTTTATAATACTTATTATTTTTTGCAATATTCCAAGGAGCTTCATTGTATTTATCAAAATGACTAGTATCGCCTGCCCCTTTTACGTCTGGTACATATGGAGCTGCTATATGTCCATTAAATAAAGCATCCCAGTTCATAGTGTTGAACCAATCATGATTCTTAATGTCGTTAACTCCATCTTTCAAAACTCCGAACCTTCTAGTTACATCTACTTGTATAATATTCTTTAATAAATCCTTCAATTCATGTGAAAAATAGTCTGGAGTAGTGTATTTACCTTTAACAGTTTTTTCGTATATTCTCATTGGGTCAGATGCACGAAAAGGAGTGCGACCTGAACTCATTTCAAAAATTAGTATACCGAAAGTCCACCAATCCACTGATCTTCCATAGCCTTTCTGTTGGATAACTTCAGGTGCCAAATATTCTGGTGTTCCGCATAATGTGTAAGTTCTTGTTTTAACAATTTTACAAAATCCGAAATCTGTGATTTTCAAATAACCTTTCTCATCGATCAAAATATTCTCTGGTTTGAGATCTCTGAAGATTAAATCACAATAATGAAGATACTCGAATGCAAGTAACACTTGTGCGCCATAAAATTTTGATAAAGGTTCCGGGAATCTTTTCTGTCTCATCAAATATTTGAACATCTCTCCACCCATTATAAATGGTAAACATAGATAAAGGTAGCTGTTGTCCTGGAAGGAATATTCCAGATAAACGCAGAATGGAAAGTTAAGACCTTGAAGTATTCTCTTTTCATTGATCGACTGTTTGATTTGTTTAGATTTAACTACTTCCGCTTTATCGAGCACTTTTATGGCATAATAGTTTTGATTGTCGCTCATTGTTGCCAGATATACACGACCAAAAGCCCCTCTTCCTAATGTTTTGATAAATTCAAAGGAATCTCTATTGTACTTTTTACTACTTATGAGCTCATACAATTTGTAAAACTCAATTTTCGCTTCTTTTAAGAAATTATTCCAATCGAGCATGGGAAATATTGTTCTTTTTAATGAAGGATCCATAACTGAAAATAATATAAAGTTTTATAAATTACAATAAAATTTCAAAATTTTGTTTACCTAATCACATAGTCATTATTATTTATTTTTTTATAATATATTTTTTTATTTTAGAAGATTACACCTGAAAAAAAAGTTAACTAAATAATTTACCATCTGTCATACTGGTTATATATTGATTTTTTTAACTTTATACAATTTTTATACTTATATTAATAGCTCACCGTCTAATTTAAAATATGAAGAACATGGTCAAGGTTGTGGTCAAAAAGGAAAAAAATAGTTTTAAACTATTTATTGTCCGACGTTTCGCCCCACTTTGTAGGGTTTCTTCTGGGCTGTTCAAGACGATAGGTTAAACAGATATTATAGACATCAATGTCGTCTTGAACAGCCCTACAAAGTGGGGCGAAACATCAGACAATAAATAATTAAAACTATTTTGTTCCTTTTTGACCGCAACCCTTCTTCTTCACATTTTACAAATTTTGTAAAAATATTAAATTTGCACTTCTTTATGCGAATGAAAAAAGATAAAAATTGTTTTAGTAAGTGCTTTAATATATGTCTAATGCTATCGTATTACCAAATGGATTAATAACGTTTTATGATTAAAATCATATTAATTTTAATCATATAACATTATAAAAATCATAATGTGATATGATTAAAATCATATTAAACAATACACACACACTCACACAAAATAATAAACTCTGAGGTTAAATAAAAATCAGTGTTGCTAGTAGTTCTTTTCAAATTACTAAAGACAATTGATTTTAATAAATATAATCACACTAATTAATAAAGTGAAATCACATTAGTAAACAAATGATGAAAACTGAATAAGGTAATTATAAGGTTTACAAAGTTAATACAAGTCAATAGGGTCAAATGGCGGAGGCGATTGTAGCCGAGTGCGTAGAGGTACAACTTAGCAAACTCTGCTGTGGCGCTGGTCAATTTCGCTCTAATCCCTCAAAAGCTGTGATGGTCGTGACCACCTGTTTAATAGTTTCCAGGAAACCACAGGTGGAGCATAGGGATTCTATATCCAAACCAAGGTTATGCAGTTAGAAAACAAGCACTTTGGTATACTGCTTGTACTAATGAACTTACCTACGCTGGAACCAGCACTGTTTCACCATCTAACGAGGTGGAAGCTAGTGATAATCCTGATGGCGTTTGTGTTAATATGCGGTAAAAAAAAAAATTCTGTGGATTTGATCACCATCCGGGTTCCTCATTTTCGGATCTTGATGCTGAATGTGGTCTTTATAATCTCAAAGGACACTACACTAAGGTTTGTCGAAAGCCTAAGAAGGAGGACAAACCTCAGCCGCTAGTGTTGCCTGTATCGAAAACAGTTCGTACCTCAATAGTGCTTCTGTGTTGTATTCTGGTAAGTACTCGGAGTTCTAGTAGTTTTGTTAGCCTGGATTTAGCTAAAAACATACAATTCAAATAATCGCAAATCAAGGCCGTTTATTCATGGCATCTACTGCCTTGTGTACTAAAATTGAGAGAAATATTCAGGTGAAGCTTTGAATTGCTGATCACTTAAAGGACTGCTTCACGTTAATGGTCTTTAAAATGCTTTGCTATGATGTTCTAACAGGTCACGATATAATTGAAGAACATTCCAACATTATATTGAATTTCGGAGGTACAGGACTACCTATTCGGTATGGACTACCTATACGGATATTCGGTTGTCTGTGGGTCAACGACCCCTACGGTTGTCATGGTGAAAAAAAAACACTAGCGATATATGCTTAGACAAGTAGGCATGGTTTAGTGAAGGTGACTGTTTGGTTTTTGAGCACATTATGATTGTTCAATATGAAGTGGTGATAGTTTATCAGGCCCTGTGTCTTGACTGTTTGAATCGAAATTTCACCATATGAGAAATGCTATCGTGTATGTTTTGTTTTTCAATGTTATGGTGTTATATGTACTTCAATAGACGAACACTAACATTAGAAGTGTGGAAATAGTGCAGTGCGGGGCAAAGTTTCTTCAGCACGTCCTGGATAGGAGAGTTGTGGCAGGGGTCAACTTCATACATTCGGAGAAGGTGAAATGGTAGTCGAAAAGGGAGATATCGGACAACCTTGTGTTTTGCCAGGAGTAAATCCAAGGACTACTTGGGGTTCGAACTAAACTTTATTTTATATTCCTCTTTTACCACGTATGCCGATGACACATGTGTGCTCGCTGTTAATAATAGCCCATTAATTGTATCCCAAAATCTGCAATCCCATATAACAGCCCTCGAAGATTGGTGTAGTTGGAGGATTAAGATAAATTCCAACAAATCCCATCAAATCACCTTTACCCTTCGTCGTAAACCTACCGACTGCCCTACAGTCTCCTTTAATAAGCCCTGTCGAATAGATCCGCTACCTTGGACTACATTTGAACAAACGATTAACCTGGAATCCTCACACCAGACTGAAAAGACAGGAAACTGCACGT
>NW_027115086.1:227225-227836 GCF_000696795.3 Halyomorpha halys
TTTCCTGGAAACTATTAAACAGGTGGTCACGACCATCACAGCTTTTGAGGGATTAGAGCGAAATTGACCAGCGCCACAGCAGAGTTTGCTAAGTTAATTAATTGATAAATATTACCTGGTCTCGAAAAATTTTGAAATAATATAATTAAATATAAATTTAGTTAATAAGGTTAAGCTAGGGCATTTAAGTTAAGGTTAAGTCAAGCTATAAGTTTTGCTTGTTTTATTGTTCTTTTTTTCAATTAATAAGAATTCTTTTTTTTATTCTGTGTACATATATTTCTTCTTGTTTCTTCTTTTGTACATATAGTTGTGCTGTTGTTTCTTATGCATATACACTGCTTTCAACTTGTTAATTTACTTATCTTTTTTTATTTTTTATATGTTGTCCACTGAATATTAAAATAATTCCACAGGTGGGTTGGTATCACCCCTAGGTTTTCTGTTATCTACATGTATTCGACAGTGGTCATAATTTGATAATTTTTTATATAGGGATACATTGAAGTCATTGTTTCCGGGTTTTCTTTATTGCCAAGGGAAAAAATAACGTAACGCCTAAGGAGAAATTTATTCTTTAATGTTTTGTTTTTTCCCTTTTGCGATTATAT
>NW_027115086.1:228044-248026 GCF_000696795.3 Halyomorpha halys
CATATATGTATATATATATATATATATATTTTTTAACTTTAACTCATCCCTTTCTCCGCTGATCAAGGGCAAGTATAAACGATAAATATATAACTAAAGGTAAATCAAAATTAGCGGTTATACTATCTCAAGATTCGTCGAAAAGGAAATAAAACGGTTGCTTGCAGAGGTCATTGAGTTCTGTAACTCAGCATGGAAAGCCCAACTGGTTGTTGATGGAAATCTTAAATCCGCTTGGTAATAGATTATTCGCAGGCTATAAATAATTATATACTGGTTGATGCTTACTCTTTACCAAATATTGATGCATTATACTATGTGTTGGGCTATTCAGCTGTTCTAAGGCTGACCGGGGGTTCTACGACAGCATTAAATTTATTTACTCATATATTTATATTTGTATTTGTATTATCTATCTCTATCGGTTCCTGATCGGAACCGACTGAAAATGTATGCAATATATTTAATTTAAGGACTAGATACCATAGACTCCCTTGCCATGGCATGCGAGATGTGAATATTTATAATTAATCATTGAAGTTCTTCTCCAACGGTATCGTGTTTATCAATTTACTATGCTATTATTATGAGATGGCATGCTGGAATTCTTAATCATAAACTAAAGTCTTGGTTGCATTGGTTTATATTTACAATTATATATAAATGTGCTAGAATAATTTTATGAGAAATGATGTTAGATCTATTTCCTAAAAGCTATGATATAATATTATGAATTGAGAAATACCAGTTGTGATCTTTGTTATTGATATTGACTCTAAGTTTATAAATTCTACAATTGCCATTCAAAATCAACTGAAAGGTCTTACTTCTTTTGGTGTATCTGTCAGTTTTGACTCTAGCGGCGGTCATCCCTCGTGCTTCGCTCCGTGGGCTTGTCGGTGGATCTTTGTTGTCTCCCTGCAATGTGCTTCCCTGTTAGTCGGCGTCTCTCTCGATCTTTCCCGACTCTTTCGGCTGCCTGTCTCTGCCTAGTCTTGCCCGACTTCTCTCCGACCGTAACTGTCTGTCCCCCCCCCTGACCCCCTGACGGTCCCTGACTTTTTGTTCTGCTTCTCTTCAACTGTCTTCTGACTCTTCCGGTTGCCTCTTTTATCCGTCTCTCTTACCTCTTCTTCTCATTCATCCCCACTTCCAATCCTAGCCTTCTCATTCACCAAATCCAGCTCTCACCCCCTTTTATTTAGGGTTCCGAGGGGTTGGAGCTAAGGTCATTTACTCTATGTCAGGTCAGCCCCCTAAGATCCTTATCCTAAGCAATTAGCTCTTCATTTCGTGGAGCTAAGGTGTATCCATGGCCAATACAGGTGGTTCTTACTGCCTAGTTTCTTTAACCTAGGTTCTTGACCGAGGTTTCTGCCTCGGGCGACTTTTTTTTTACGGTTTGTTGTTTTGATAAACTAGACCTTAGTCAAACAATCAACAAACTGATGGTTGTTCTTAATAATTTGGGCATTGAGCTCAACAAAGAAAAAAGCAATGTCGTCTTAACCAAGATAAATCTTCTTGGGCACTGTGTCTCCTACAACTCGATCAACTTAGACTCTCCTCGCATCACTTGTGAAAATACCATAGCCGTATGACTCCGTTTCATTAAAACGAACACTTGGATTTTTTCCCTTTATTCAAAATGGATTCGACACCGCGAATATCTAGTGGCCTATATTACAACTACTTTGAGCCGCCAAAACCGTTACGGGCCGATATGACGTTTTATATTGATATACCAGAAATAATACAGGTAAATACATTAATTTTATACATGTAATAACCATGAAATATATTGTAATATTCCTAAATGCATTATTTGAATTAATAAAGATTATGTGGCGACACGCTACCTGCTAGTTTAGACTAACTATTACAGCCGCCGAAACCGTTATCGCTTCCCACCAAGACCAAGAACTTCAATTCGTTTTACCTTGGAGCACTACCTATGTTTTCTCAAGTGATTTATTCATTAAAATGTAAGTAATTGTATAATGTTATAAATAAACATGTAATCAGTATCATAATTTTAAATAGGTTGATTTAATAAATAAATTTTACCAAAAAGAATATACTGAAACACACAAAAAAAAGTAAGTTCTTACAGGCGGTGCCTCTCACTGGCCTTTGTATCGTTAGTAGAATCAATACCTCACCGACGGTGCTCAACAAGTACCTTCTTGGGACAGTAAATAAGACGTTTAGTGTAGTCTTCCAACTCATTTTTGATATAAAGAGTCTTATATCACACTAGTCCCCTGTTGGTCACCTCCTCCTTCCTCTACCTGTTATCCTTTCGTAGGACCCCCGTCGGCTAGCTACCTTCCGGGCATGCATGACTCTTCGTAGCTACAGAAATAGTACCCGCTAGGACGAGGTTACCATCCTTAGAGAAGTTACGGCTGTCACCCTGTAAGTCTCATTCTATCTATTCATCTCCTAATCAACTCCTTACCTTAATTGAACACGCATTGCCGAGGCCTTCTGGTCAGGAGTACCTAATAATAATCAATTGGAGTCAGTTCTTACACACCCATCTCAAAAATCACAATGGAATTATCTGATCCACTAATAGCTGTATGCAGTATCTCTGGATGACGTTGAAGCCAAGAAGTGTCACTATGGCAAACCTAGCAAGCGAATACCAATCCCCCTCTTGAATTCCTAAAACGTAAAAAGATGAATGTTCATAACAAAGGAATGACTGAGAATTAATAATAATTACAAAAAAAACTATATCAACAATGAAGTAAACGCCAGGTTTGATTATAACCCTAAGACGTCCTGGACCCTGTTTCATAATGAAAGCTAATAGTATTGGTCCATAAGAAATTGTATTGTATACATTGTATCATACAAAATCCAAAGAAACAAGTAATAATAACACTAATACTTATTTTTTTCATGATAGAGAAGACTATTAGTGATATTACAGGAGTTAAAAAGTGCTAAAGTACAAGTTACTATTGTACAAGCCAGTGTAATTGTATTAAGTTAAATCTACAGGACTAATAGTATTAGTTTATTATTAAACATTGTCCAGGATGACCTACACTCCTATCAAGGCGTGCCTTTGGTGGGTTTAAATCCCTCCTTTTTAGTTTCACTTGGCCTAACAACTTACCCCCTCCATTATACTCCTTCCTCCATGAATTCCTTACCTCTGTTTATAACCTCATAGGTTAGAAACAATGTTGAATGTGCCGGTAGATGTTTTTTTTGTTGATTTTGTCATAGTTTAATTGTTAGAAAGGGTCAGTGGAAATATTTCGTAATCGTCTTCCATCAAAATCACTCTTCATGGATCTGAAAAAGGAAAACTTAAATAATTTTTATTCGTGCATAGAATACCCTGGAATAGTAAATAATGTGGATAAGGCTATTGAAACTTTAGGTGGAACTTCAGAAATTTCGAAGGTATAAATTCATGGATTCCTGTTAAAATAATTAATCAATTTTTTCTCTTTACCTCATTATTTGTTTTTTAGGTTTGTTCCAAAATGAATAGGAGGTTGGAATTAAGATTTCGTCCTAATGATGTTTTCTGTAAACCAGCTTGTGGGGACCGATATAAAACTAATGGCATCATTTTGAAGATCAAAGTTGTTAATAGGAAATCTGAAAATGGAGAAGAAATAGGGCACATTAGGAGTTGTGAAATATTGGGAAGAGTCATAACTTCCTTTAAATTTAAAAGTAATTATGATTCACAAATACCTGTTTAAAGTATGATGTAAGAAAATGTTGATTTAAGATGTAGATATGAAAGTTGATAAAACAGAAATATGGTTTCAGTCGTCCATTTGGTTAGGTATAGCTTATTTTTCTATTTATAGCCTCATTCGCATCTCATACTGTTAAGTTTTTGTTTTTTTTCCATATGAAAAACTAGTCCTTTATGTAGTGATAAGATTTTCCTAGTAGAATATTTGTATTTTTCTATTCTTAGGAGTCTATTCAACCTAGCTGACTGAATATTAATTGGAATAGAGGTAACCTGACGGGCTAACATAGTTGGTCTAAACCCTATGTTTTCTCTGTGATGCATATTTTGTGTTATTCCAGCAGTCAGAATATCTAAATGATCACTTCTATATTTCTGTTTACTTATATGTCTCATGAAATAATATTTTATCAAGTTGCTTAGCCCATTTATAATGACTTGTTGGCATTGATGCACACAGCTTTTGTTAAATGATGTTGTTTCCATTGTAAATATACATAACTGATTTTTTGTTACTTTAGTAAGAATCCTTCACCTTAAAAGCTAAAACAGCTTATAGCAAAAATCTGTTATTTATTTCTTTATTTTGAAGGAAAAATCAATATGCTTTTGTAAATATATCTATTCCAAATGTCATGAAAATGATTGTAAGAAATCATTTTTAAAATAAATTGTGAAAATATTGGAATCCCATTGATATATTGCATTACTTATTTTTGTTTAATGCAGAACAAAATTATCAATATTGTCAAATTTTGTTACTTATCCTCTTTGCCTTATACATTAGTTTTATATAAATAAACATGATGACAATTGATTCACCATCAGTTTGTCTTGATATGATGATATGATGTATATATATATTTTTTTTTTAAAGAATATTATTTTTATATTTCATATCTTCTCTATGAGTATGATTTGTAATCACTGATTTGGTTGTAGGTATATGTGATTTCCAGTTTTTACCAATGATGCAAATGCCAGATGGACATATAGAAGATATTTCAGAATCTCTGCTTCCTAAACGTGTTGATGGTGACCATTTGAGGCAGTGGTTAGGAAGTCCAGCCAGCTATTTTCTACCTCCTGCTGCATTTTCTCGAGTTGATACCCAGTCATTAAATGTAATGTACCTCTACAAATAAGTGTTATTTATGAACCTCTTTAGTAAATAAGTTAAATATTTTTAATTGATTAAGATTTTGTTTAGACTTATATGTTTCGACGAGATACAAAAGATAAAAATGACCAAGCGACAGGTTCATTAATTGGAAGGACTAGAAAGCGACGGTCTGGCCATGCTGTATTTGTATCATTTAATATTCCCAAAGTTCCAATAAAGCCTCGAGAAAAAGCAATAAAATTTCTAGAAGTTAAATTTCTAAATGGTCAGCAATTGGAGCAAATTAAAAAAGTAAGTAGTTTTAAGCTAAGTAAATTGCAACTTTCTACCTTATATTCTGAGGTGTTTGTCATTAGTTGGCTTTTGAATTCTTATTGAAGTGTTTGGAGACATCTCTATCATAAATGATTATTAATTATAATGTCAAGAATGATTAACATTATGAAAAGTAATGATGAGAAGATTGTTGACCGTGGATAATATATATAAGGAGATAGTTGAGGGTGCAGTCAGTGTAGAACATAAATAAGTTAAGTAAGGGACTAATAAATGAATTTTTACTTATTTGTGTTCAACCCTGACCGTACCCCCAACCATCTTTTTTTAAATGATAAAGTAATTTATTATAGTTATGTGAACAGCTTAGCTCAAAAATGAAAAGTTATATGAAACTGAAATTACATATTTTAAGCAAGTACATACCTGGGATGTTACAGCAACATTTTTGATAAAATTTACTGGCTAGAAGCCCCATTTTATTACAGTCAATTTTTCACATCTTTTTTATTTTCTCGAAAATGGCTATAACGATTTTGATTAAATTTGGTTAATCAATGTACAATCAAGTGAATTTTTTATCAGCTAGGTGTTAGTCTCATTGAAATTGTCAGATAAGGTTTAAACACTGTATTTTCACAAAAAAATCATCCTCGAAAATATCTTAAATTTTGTTTTGATGAAATAATCAACCATCTCTAATTTTAATTTGATAGTTAACTAATGGAAGAATTTGATAATTAACTAATGGCGAAGAAAGTTTTTACCTAACCTGCTAAGAGAGGCTGGGAAATCTGAAATAGCCTTGGGTGTTCAATCCCATTCCATAGTACACAGATCTATTGTCTTTTGTTAAACTGTTTTAAACTTCAAGGCCAGAACCAAGTTGATAATCATTTTTCACACCTAAAGAAACCCTTAAATACAAATTTTCATAGCATTAGACAATTATGAATTTTCAATCAACATTTTTAAGCACCTTCTATTTTGTATATTGAAAAAATTAACCATCTTTCATTGTTACTAGTAATAAACAAAGGTTGAAAACAAAATATGAAAGAATTTGATGATTATTGTTTTCCCATTGTTGTGACAATAGTCAAATTTTAGTTTTTCTTACATATTGATTATTATGAAATATATGGTAAGGAGAAGTATTTTCTTCCTGAATAATGAAGAAATAGCTTTTGAATTGTACAAGGATTAATTTCAGCTCATAATAGGATGGTAAGTGAAGGAGTGTGATGAGTGTAACAGATTTCGTAATAATCATATAAGTTAACAGGCCAGGACATGCTACTGAGTTTATAGGATTAGGATGAGGGTTAAAACCAGGTAACCAACCTATTCTAACCATGATGGGGAATCAAGTTTTCATTTTGTGGGACTGCCATGAAATAAAAGTGAACTCTATAGGCGAGATTTCAACCCAGTAACCTGCAGTCATGAGGTAGTCAAAATTGATGCTCTAACTCCCTCGGCTAAAAACAGCCCTTAGTCAGTGTTTTGGCTTTAAAGTTTTTAAATATTCTAGAATTGAGATTATCGTTAACAGTCTCTACTGTTGAACAAAATCTCAGGGTATTAACCCTTTTTTATTTGTAATATGTTAAACTATTTATTATATTTAGTCCTGATCCTTATCGGGAAGCATGGTTAAGTTAATTTTTTTATCACACTATTATAAAGTTGTGAAGAGAAATTAGTGATTGTAAAGAATGATGGTGTAGGACCGGAGTCCCTTAATTGTAGACCCAGTTGATAAAATTTCCATTTATATGAGAAATTTATGGTTAAAAGGTACTTTTTCATAATTTTTATCTTATTTATATGAATTATTCTGTTTCCAGTGTTTTGAGGAGAGACCTATATGGTCGAAACTTGCATTGATGTGTGTTACATCGTTTCAACATGAACAATTGAAGTACCTTCTGCCAGTAGTTGCATATTATTTTGTCACTGGACCTTTTCGAGTTATGTGGGTTAGGTTTGGTTATGACCCTAGAAAAGATCCTAATTCCAGGATATATCAAACACTAGATTATAGAATTCGTGCACCAGGTAATAAAACTTCCATCAAATATAGTATTACTTATCTATTAGGATTTAGCTTTACCTTCAATAAAGAGAAATATTAACTCTTTATTGAAGGCATAGCTAAACTTTGAGGAGGGGGAGAGGTTAGATATAATTGACAATTTATCTTCATAAGTGGCCAAGATATGGATGTATAAAACCTCTAATTGGCCATCAGTGGTGGATGACATTGATGAATTCTGAAGATCATCCAGGGGTGACCTGTGACTTGAGTCATTGGCCATGCTTCAGTAATGTAATGTATAGTTTGGCTCATCCAGCAATACTGGACTTATTAGGTGCGGAAGAGGGGGAAATAAAATTCCTAAAATAAAAAAAATCTGCTTAGTACGTAGATCACAATAGCTTCCTCATAATTTCTATATTTTTTATTTTCTTAAAATTGCATTTCCTGGAAAGAGTTTGAAATTTCCAGAACACAAATTTGACTACAGACAGACATGTAAACAAATTTGTTCCTTGATGTTGTAAAATGTAAGTGAAAATTTATGATTCTGTGGGCCTAGTTTTTTTTTTCAGTTCCTGCATAAATGCAAAGCTTATCTACCTTCGGTAGTGAAGAAGGAAAACTATATAAATCGATCACTGTTTTATTTTACTGTGAACTATTGGCAATGTATAAAGAAAAGTAAAGAAGAGATATAGCAAATCTGTTATTGTTCTTTTTAGTATAGCTACATATATTGTGTATATTAATTGATTTAAAAACGAATATACATAGAACATTTTCATGAATTTTGTGATCTATTTATTGTTACAGCTGGCTTATTAAGTTTAGTTAAAGCAAAAAGGAGTGATGCTAACTATTTGCTACCCTCAAAATCTACTCATTCAGTGGCCAAATCAGTTGTCATCACAAAAGATGTTGAAACCATTGAGCAATCAGATGTTTCTGATGGAAGGATCAAAAAGGATTCATATATTTATGAACCAAATTGTTTACCACCTGCTAGACAAATGTTTTATCAGGTAATTGACAATAGCTTAGAAAGTGTGAAATTCTAAAATAATAATACATTTATTGAAAAACATCGACCAATGATGGATAATCTAGTAAAAGTAAAAATTAATATTGATTATAAATAAATTAAATATCCTTGATTATAAACACATTAAAGAAAACTGAATTTATCCGAATGATAAATGAGTAGTGTATCAAATTCCATACATAAATATATATGTCTCCTAAGCATATTAACAATAACAAATACTTCATATAAAATTTTTAGGAAAATTTTTATCAGTTTTCATATTTAAAGTAATGAGAATGATATATGCCATTTTTATTTTATTTATTTTCAGTATTGTGATATTAAAGTTCCTGAAATAGAAGCTATGTTAGGACGGTTACCCAAAGTTGTAGGTAATGCTGTATGTGACCCAAAGCATGGATGGTTGCCTTCTGGATTTGATAATCAGTGCAGAGATATAATTAACATTTATGTTACAAAACAATTAAACAAAGCTGCTTTAGTGGGTAAGTTGACAATGATTTCAATAATTTCCAGAATTTTTTGTTTTTAAAAAAATTTTTCTTTTGAGGTTAAATGACTTCCAATTTAATGAAATTTCTTTATTAAAATTATCACTACATGGTACAACGTTTCGGGACCACTGTCCCATATTTATGCACCTTAAACCTCATAATTTCTTCTAAGAAATCATGTCGCAATTTTGCATCTTCATCACTCCTTAGCACAGCCATTACTCTATATTTCTTTTTCAAATATTTTTTAAGAATTGACTCACCAAACTTTCTACAGAGATAATCCAGATTAAAAAATTATTTATTTAGATGAATAGAAAGTGCTATAATTTTGTTTTATAAATTGAATAAAATAAGTATCAACCTTTGTTCCTTTACAAAAGTGTTTGAATATTTTATTACTTGTCACAAGTGTTTACTAAAACCCAATAACTCAAATTTATAGTTTCAATTTTTTTTTATTACATTGTTAATAAATAAATTTAGATATAAATGTTATCATATGCTGAAAATGGTAATAAGACAAAATCATTTTTGTATGTCCATATTTTGTTCATGGGAACTATTCAAATTGTAAATATTTCCATCATCTCCAGAAAAGATATATACAATTTGCAGACTGTATAATCTATGATTATATGGGGGCGACGGTCTATCAGCTCAAAGGTGTGAGTTTGAGCCCCGGCCCCACCTGGTTTTTTTCAAACATAAAATTATACAAAACTCACTTGCAGCTCACAAAAAAAAACTTTTTTTCTATCAACAGATTTTTGATAGTTATTATTATGTTGCTCTGGTGAGTTAATTTTTTTCTTGTTTTATTATGTTGGGGATACCTTAGTACGGCTCAGGTTTTTGACAACATCACCATTTAATTTTTTTTTTTTTATTTCTTAGTTGGATCTGGCTCATTAATTAAAGAGGACCCTAGTGCTGATGATTCTACTGATAATGAAGATCGTTGGGAAGAAGAATTTGATGAAGAAGAAGTTGATGAAAGTGACGAAGCCTAATAATATTTATCATGTATTTTTAGAATGGCAATCCAAAATTATGATGTTACTTATTTTCATTGTTTATTAACTGTATATATTTTATTGTAATTTATAGAAATTTAACCAGTTTCCATAACTAGGTGATATTTTAATAATTGTTTTGTAAATATAATATACATTTTTATAATCTGTTTATTTTGTTAGTCATTCATTATTATTACTTTTACTTAACTCGTTATTGTGATTGCTGCATCTTTTTTTATGTTGAAATATCAATGCATCAAAGAAAAAGAACATGGTTTTATAGTAACGTTTAGATGATAAACCTTTTTCATCAGAGTGAAAGATATTGTCATTTTTGCCTTCTCTAATTTATAATTGTTAACACTATTAGTTTAATTGACTTTTTACTTTTTAAAGTGACAAAATACCTACAAAACCATTGAGTTTATTTGAATTAGATTAATTAAGTAGATATTCTCTATGAAGAATTTATTTATTTCTGGTCCAGCCATCAGCTTGTTTGGGAAGAGAACATGTTATGCCCAAGAGCAGGGATCTGCAAATTACAGTCTGTGGGCCAGCACTTGTCTACCATAGTTAATTTTGATTAAATTTTACAATGGAAGTAATTCTTACAAAATAATATTAAATTAATGACGGATAAATAATAATAATTTAATATTCAATTAAACATTTACTAATGAAACTGAATATTTTAACTGTTATTAATAATATGAATACTGGTAAGAACTAGCAAGTTTCTTTGGGGTATTAAGAAAAGTAGCATATATAGTGGTATTAGAACTATAGCTAGGTAGCCCTTGAGACTTTGTTGAGGAGTGAGTGTGGTCCTTAGGCTAAATTGTTAGAAGGGTCCTGGCCAAAAAGTAGAGGACCTGACCTAAAAAAAAAATTAAAAGCAGTATAATTGGAATCTGGTGTGAAAAGGTTGATTTTTATTTTGAGGTCAACACTTGGAGAGTATTTAAGCAAGAATTAATTGGTATTAACTCAGAAATAATAGCCAAAACATTGTATTTTTCAACTATATCCTATATAGTATAACAAGAACCTATCAAAGAAGACAACAGCTAGGTAGACTAATGCCAATGTAAATCCTGGGAATCTGGTGGCATTAGATCTCTAATTAAAAGTTCTGGAAAGCCATTCAGCTTCTTATCCATTAAAAACAGTGGTTTTGAACTTAAAGCATTTGGGGACCATTGAGCTAGAAATTGTACCATGCGTGGCCTACTACCATTCCTGATTTGGTCCACCCAGGAAAATGTATGAAAATTAGATTGCTTAAGGCACTATTAAGTGCATTTACCCGATAAAATCTTTCAGCTAGCACTAAAATAGGAAATGTAATCTATAAAATAGTTTTAACAAGAATTCTTCACAAAATATGTGTTGTTAAGCACTCTAACGCTTTTGGATTAGATATACAGATTGAATAATAAGGAAGAAGAAATGAAAGTGGATAAGACAAACTTCGAGAAAACCAATTAGGGTCATCATAACAGAAGCCCAACAGTGGAACCTAGAGAGAAGACATATGAGGAAGATAATAGAGATGTGTCTTAGATCAGCAAATAAGGACTTGGGCCGGGCTCACAAATGTGGCAAGAAGCAAGATGGATTGCAGTTGGAAGAGCTGAATGGAATTTTTTTGTAGATGCCTGATGTTCCACAAGGAGTTAGCATAGATGTTAGGATGTTTTACACTACAAATAGTAAGAATCTGAAAAGAATTAAACGTAGGTTGTATTGATCAATTATGGTATTTTTCTTGGCCAATAATTTGGTATATCCCTCAAATCCTGTAGAAGGTTG
Source organism: Halyomorpha halys (assembly GCF_000696795.3). Lineage (NCBI taxonomy): Eukaryota > Metazoa > Arthropoda > Insecta > Hemiptera > Pentatomidae > Halyomorpha > Halyomorpha halys. The sequence goes on from NW_027115086.1 coordinate 239,591, forward strand.
TATGTTGTTCTGCTGCCTCTATAAATTGATCACTGAGTTTACTAATTAAAATGGGTTTGAAAGACTGAAACTATAGGGTTTATATGCTCTTGTGAAGGACATTGAAATCAATTAAACACATTACAACTTAAGGCATAATAATATATTGAGAAGAAAATTGTCGTCAATTTCCTTATTCTTATCTCCATAAGCTCATAAATATCTTCAAAAAATGTTGGTTCCTGGAGGGAGTTCAGATTTTCATGAAGCTAAATAGCTTCATGAGTTATGGACTACAAGGGGGAAAGGTGCATTGCTTGACCTAGAATTGAATACATAAGTAATTTTTTTTTTATTTTATAAAACTTAAATTTTAATTACCAGATATTACAAAAATTCAAAGGAAACAATCTTTTTTAAACTTACAAAAGTTTTTGAGATTTGTTATTTAAAAAATCCCAGGGCATCTCTGTCCTTCCTCAAGGATCTAAAACAAATACCTTTAACTTTTGTTTCCTTAGAGGAGGGGAGGTGAAAACCCTATAGTTTAGATTTAAATACCATCCTCTGAGGATTTGAGGGGACCCTTAATACTCGCCGATCGTAGGTGGTTTGTAGATTGACTCTGCACCATGTTTAATCCTCTTGTCTAGCTAACCTAACTTTATTGAATGTGTATTATACGAGGTATGTATTTAAACTGATAAATTTAAATTCAGTCACCAGCCAAAAAAAAAAACATGAAAAATGTACTCTTTGCTTTGTGTTGATAAGATCTATACAGTTAAAAACTGTAATATCTCGAAATATTTTTTTTAGCTAGATGTTAATAAGTTTTACTGTTTAGATCTTACCCGTATTGCTTAGATTACATGCAAAACTCATTTTTTGAGTTGTTACACTATTGAACTGGAACAATCAGATTAACTGATGAACTGGAGTAATCAGATAAATGGGACCTGGTAGTAAGGGATTGGGCAAATAATTTGAAATACAGGTTTTGTTAGACATAATAGGGAGGGACATGAAGTTCTAATTACTTGGAATAGAAAAGAGGCTAGAAAATACTGTCATCAGTAGGAAGAGTAGAGCCACTTCAATTCGGTGTAATAATGGATTATAAGTGTTTCTGTGGTGATCCTGAAATCAAACTGTATTGAGCAATTCATGAGATTTTTAAGTTTTGCTTCAAGTTTACCTGAGAGTCCACCGTGTACCAGGCAGCCATAATCGAAGTGAGGAAACAAGGAGTTGATTCATTTCAAGTGGAAGATGATAGTTGAATTGATTATAATGAAAACGATAAATAAATAAATCTTTTTGATCTTTGAAATTAATTGATTAAAAATATATAAGAATACTGTGAAATAAAAAGGTCAAACACTTCAAAATGAACTGTTTCCAAACGTAGTTTCTCAGACTGTGAACTCTGAACAAACTACCTTAAACAAAGCGCAACGTTAGTATCCTTTGTAAGGGATTTTAGAGGGAATCTTCATCACAAACAACAAACATTATACTGCTTTAGATCTATTATGAATTTCTGCTTCACTTCACACCCCAATGTATAATGTTGAACTAAACTGTTAGTATTAACTACTTGCGTAAGTACACCAGTAGCTAATATTAATGGTTAAAAGTGCTCTTAACTTTGTAGCAAAGTAGGATGTTGTTATAAATAATTTCAATCGTTGGTTGAATAAAGTCATATTCTGAAAATGTTAAATTTTTTCTTAAATTAAAAAAAATACTTTGCCCAGAAAGTTTTTCTTATTTTGTTTATCAAATATATAAAATAAAACCTTAGTGGAAAATTGAAATAAAACAACTATTATTTTCAATACTTGGTTACCTCTTTAGCAGATAATTAAATAATTTTTAGTGTGTTATTTCAATAATTGGGATTTACTACAGAGGTAAACTTTCTAACATATCATAATGTTGACTTGAAGCTGAAAGGATACTACCCTATCGGTCTAATTTTGGTCATTATCATTTGAAATTATAAATTTCTAGATTTGTGTTATTCACTTTTAAGATATTTTATGTACTAACCAAACCCAAATGATTAATGTTTTTAAAAACTATTCTACTCTCATTATGACAGATTACAAAGCAACACTTTAATTTAATAGTACCATAAACAACAGAAAACAGAATTTTTTTTTTAAGCACTTGTGACATGGAAACTAAAAAAAAAAAGACTAAAAACTTGTGGTTGGTAAGGGTAGATATATTGCTCAAATACAATTACTTATGGGTAATTACTTGAAAAATTAATAGAAAATAAAATTCCTAATAAAAACAAATCAAACAATATAATTAAGTTCTCAAAGATAAATAATTTACAAAAAGGAAGTCAATATGACCTGATATAATTATGTAACAATTGATAATATTGACATAAAATTTCACCATCTTTGAACAGATGCATCATTATCAGTGTTTGCTGATTTTTTCATTTAAACATTTTTAGTTGCTAAGTACAAGTACTTATGATTTATCAAATGGTTATCAGATTACTATGAAGTTAAAAAATAAGTTATTTCAACAGATTGAATAATAGGAAAGTGAAAGTAAAAAAAAAAAGGTGTAACTATGGCTTCATCCTAGTTTCTACAATGTGAAACAGGGATTTCATTTATTTATTTTTTTTTTTTACATTATTAAATTGAATTGTCAATTACAAATTGGATTATGCCTCTCTGATATTTTAAAGCTATTATATAATTAAGATTATAATTAAGAAATGGGAGTAGCATAACCATTAGATTTGACAATTAAGTTGTGCAAAAGTCCACACACTACTTTAACTTTAAAATAGTATAATTTATTAAAACATAAAGAAATACCAGGTAATAAACAAACAATAATTAATGAATAAATTAAGTGGTAATAAATTCTTAAGTACCAATATTTTTAACGTATATTAAATAGAAAATGTATGTACAATGTCCAGAGATTATAATAAAACTTTCAAAATAGAATTTACATTACAGGAAGTTGGTCAATTGGTGTGGTAAAAACAAAAACATCAGGAAACAATTTAGCTGCATGTGGGTACATCAACTTATATGAATGTCGAATTGTAACATCAGCCACACCAGCGATGTCACCAATTTCTTTTTGACTCCGTTTATCTTCAGAAGCCTGAAATATAAAAGAGGAGATTAAAAAGAATTCTAGAATGGAATATGACACAAATTAAAACTAAGGGGGGTCTGGGTTAGTGAAATATTTGGGTTAATTAATGAAAAAAAAAGGTAACTTCATCAAGAAAATATCAGTTTCAAATAAAAATTTTAAAGTTGAAAGCATCTTTTTCAAGGCTATTGGTGAAGAAAAGAATTTTCATTAAAAAAACACATAGAGTTGATTTTAACAAAAAAATTTCTGTAACATCGCAGGCATATTTAAAGGGTATAATTTCAGTTTCGTACAACTTTTCATTTATGAGCTAGGCAATTTATCTAGACACAGACCATTTTGTGAGATTTGTTAATATGGACTCTGAAGATCTCAAAACATATATTTACACCAAAAACTCGAATTCAAAATTTGGCATGATTACAATGCTCCCCCTTGCTATTTATATTTTATATCACTGTGTGAGTGTAAAAAAAAAAAAGTAAGCACAACAGTTCCATAATGTAATAATTGATTACATTGCTATATGATAGCATAAAGACAAATTTTAGGTAGAATAAACTAAATTTTGACCCTTGAGTAAGTAATCAGTCTAACTTGGTAATTTGGTAACATTTAACCAAAATGAAAAAAAAAAAAAAAAATATTAGGATATAAGAAAGTTAATATAAGCATATTACCTGTGAGGCCATATAGATAGCAGCAGCTGCCACTGATATAGGTGATCTTCCTGCAACAATATCCATTTCCACTGCTTTCCTAGCGATGTGAGTAGCTGCTCTTTGAACCATTATAGGCAGACCTTTACATATTCAACATAATTTTTATTAATTATAACTTTTTATGGGTCAAAAAATAATCATAAGGTTAATTTTTAAAAATGGGGCTAAGTTTAATATACCAAGGTTTGAACAGAAACGAGACATGAAGTCACCAGTAGTAATAAGCTCAACACTAGTTTCCAAAGCTTTAAGAATGAGTTTAAAGCATCTTCCTATTTCTTTTTTACTTATTTTACTGACAGCACAAATTTCCTGGAAAAGGAAAAAGTTATAATTAGTTACATTACTTATTATTTTTAATTATAAGTAGGGGTTATATTAAGATTATAGATGAATGTAGATATAAATGTTATGTTTTTCCTTTACTAATTAAGTAATCTGAAAAAAAATATTCTAATCTACTTTTTCTAAGTTCATAGCACAAAGAACAATTAAATTTACTTGTACCTCCAATTTTATCTTCTACCATTAACTTATTGAGCAAACAAAATTATGTAGTAATTGATTTTATGAATATTTTCGTAAATCCTACAATTACTTTTTTACCTAGTAAATAAACTAAGATGCTGTCTGTTAAAATGAAAAGAACATTTATGCTATACAAGTTTATTGATTTATACATTTTTTAAAAATTTTCACAAACCAATATATGGAATATATAATAAGTATTGTGGTTGTACAAAATTTTAAATTTGAGTTTTAAACAAAAATACATAATTCGAGGTCTCCTGAGTTCACATATGTCTGTTCATACAAGCTCAAAAATGAAAAGACATAAAAAACTGAAATTACATACTTAGCACTAAACCTACAGACATTTCATGTATACCTACCTATTCCTACCATAACAGCTCATGACTGCTTAGAAAAAACATTATGTAAGAAAGAGAATTTTAACAGCTGGATAGTAAACAAAACCTATTTTTTTTTTTTTTTTTTTTGGAAAAGTTTTATTCACATTTAAGCATTTATTTATTTATTTTTTTAAATAAATTATAGTATTTTAAATGGTACATGTTTCCCAAGTACGTATTTTTTACATTTTATACAAATTTTGTTAGTCTCAATGAATTTATAGTATCCTTTTGGTCCTGATATTTCTTTGAAAATATTATAAATTGATGGTCTTCTACGATTAGACCCTTCTTTTACATTTTGTCGAACAGTTCCGTCTATAGAAATTTCAGTCTCTTTCTTATTTTTACTTTCAGTACTAACTATAAATCTCTTTCTTTTTTTTTCTTCTTCATATCTTCAAAATATTCTCTTTATCCGTATCGCTTTCAAATAAGCCACAATTATTTCCGCCTTAACATTATCAATATCGGAAACTTCTTGGTCATCTTCTGAATAATACTTATTTATTTTGTCTAATAAATTGATTTTCCTTGAATGTATTAACATTTTTGGGGATGAGTATACAAATGATAAAGTAAAAACTAAAATCAAATGGGGTAAAAAATTTAATTTTAACATAATTTAAAAAAATTCAAATTTAATTTATACCACAAAATATTGTTGGCTCTGGTTACATGTAATAATCTCTTTATACACTCTCTGAAATTTTGATGCTCATCGATCGGATCGCAAGACCATTTCAAAAACGGTCATTTCATCACACTTGGTAGGTTTAGTGTTAAGGGGTTTATATCTGGGAGGTGACAGACATCTTTTTTAATAAATTACCTGACCGTAAGTGCCACTTTTTACATTTTTTTTTTTTAATTTTCTCAAAAACGGTTATAACAAGTTTGATTAAACTCAGTATTTGTCCAATTAAAAAGTGTTAAATACAAAAATTTTTTCTAGAAAAAGAAAAAAAACATGTTGAACATGTAAAGTTCAACAAAATGTTATTGGAAGAATGTAAAATAAGAGAATAATTGGGTAATTAAATTTATAAATTCAAAAAATTTAAAGGAGAGTAAAAATCCTTAAGGCGGCAGAATGGTTGTAACTGGTAGAAGCGAGGAAGTAAAGTACTAACAATCCAAGGTGTAAGGGAGATGCTAGAGCTCTTCCTATCACTCCCAATGCAAGCTAGAAAAAGATCTCCCATGATAACATATTGTTGTTAAAAGATCTGTTCTTAAGACTTTTAACATGCCGGGTGCATGTGCACATGACAGTCAAAAAAAGGTCATCAGAACAAACCTTAAATGTACTTTGCTGGAAAAAAACTGTGATTGGAGTTAGTTAATTTGTCAACTGAAACATTCATTTGAGAAATTAGTGTGGGTAAGTATTGCAACAGAGAATAATATAAAATTATCTGTTCTGAAACAAACAAGAATTAATTTCAATTCAAAATAGGGTGGTAAGTGAAAGTTGTGAGATGCATGCAGAACATGAGATTTTTTTATAAACTGCTATACAACAAAAGTAGTAAATTTTGAATAACTTTTTTTTCTATAAATTATTTTATATTATAATAAATTAGAATAGGTTTCTGCTAATGGGGTAGAACTGAAAAATGTGAATAGGTAAAATTATTCAATTTCTTCTATATTTCATTAGATTCTAAAAACCTCTGATAAATGATCTGAAATGATTTTTATGTTCAAAATAGTTTGGGTTTCTGAAATTAGTATAAAAACATTTCAATTTTTATCTATAAAATGATAAGGAAGACAATTTTTTTTAGATGACTCACTTTATCTACTATTCCAGAATGATGAGGAAGAGTTAATCAAAGCCCCTATGAGTATTGCTTTGATTAAAATTATAGGAAGATAGCAATCTGAGGGTGTTTAAATAACAGGGTAAAATGGAGTATTTTTTGAAGTGGAGAGTAAACTTAATGCATAGGGAGAAAATTGCATAATTTTGCACATAAAAGAAGACTTTCAGCAATCTTACTCCATTTGCACTATTTATGATACAAATTTAATATAACCAGTTTGGAGCCCTGACACAATACCTCTTAGGAAGAACTTGGAATGGTGAAAAAATTAATCCTCTCAATGACTTGGACAAGTTATGAACAAATTTAGGGGAGAAATGCATGTAATAAGAGTTTGCCATTAAAAGTTAATTGTCTTTCTAGAAAGATTAGAGGGCTAATGTTTTGTTTTGTTGTTTAAATGTTAGAACTTATTTATTTTAAAAAGAAAAACCCTCCTAGGTATTTCAGACAACCCATCTATCTAGTTTCTCTAAACTATTAGATGTTTTGATCATCAAGATTTGTCCTGATAATTAAATTTTATCATATCTTTACATCTATTTTTTTGTTGACTTCTGTCGACATGTCTTACCCCTTACGTATTGGACTGACAAAATGTAGTCCAGAAAATGAAATAAGGTGAAATAAGAATCAGTAAGGCTTGTTTTGTTTTTTTCTTAGAGAAAACTAATTAAAACTTTAGACAAATTATAACTCACCTTAAAGGTTCTGGGTACACCTTCCTGCCTACAAGCTATATACAAGCATGCAGAGGCAATTGCGTCATTAGCTCGTCCTTTCAAATTTTTTCCATCATGAACTTGTTTGAAGAGATTATTTGCTCTATCAACAATTGTTTTAGGTAAATTGATGCGGTCAGCCATACTGTTAATTTCTTTGAATGCGTTGATCAATGCTCTGTCGGAACTACTCATCTAAAAGAAAAAATATAAAACATATACAGATAAATAGGAATTATTTTGTCATTTTTAAGTCAAATGTAACCTATTCTGTTTCAATTGAGATATTTTCTAACTCACTTAAGACTTTGTCTATTTCAAGTGAAACCTTTTCCATTTTAAGCATATCCTATTCCTATTCAATATATTTAAAAGATCACATATTGAAGAAAACTCCAAAAGTAACCAGTTGTTGATGACCATTTGGTTTTGTGCCATAAAGTGCCAAAAAACCAAACAAATCCAACTGTTTATATATATGTATATATATATATAAAATTGACCATATAATTCCAAATTATGAAGAAGATGGTCAGGGTTGCGGTCTAAAGAGAAACAGAAATAGTTAACAACTATTTATTTTCCGACGTTTCACCCCACTTTGTAGATCTTCATCAGGGCTGTTCAAGTTGATTGCTTTAGCGACTTCTCTCTTCCTTTTATTTTGCTAAAGCTATAAACTTGTACAGTCCTGATAAAGCTATACAAAGTGGGGCGAAACGTCGGAAAATAAATAGTTGTTAACTGTTTTGTTTCTTTTTTGACCGCAACCCTGACCATCTTCTTCGTAATTTAATATATAATAATTGTACGAAACATAGTCTACCTTAAGTATATACAATTTAATAAAATATTTTACTAACTGATGTTTAAGTGTATATACTCCAATATTATATTTTCAAAAATTGAATTTAATGGATATTAACAAGAATTTTATTATTTCAATTAGGTTGGGTAGCCTAAACTAATAGTAGAAGAGCCGGGAAGAAAAAACTATGTATAATTACTAGTCAAAATTGATGAGTCTGCCAAGTATAGGTAGGGGGATTAAAAAATGGCAGCTTTTTCAAAATCTTAAAAAAACATTGATTTTTCATTCGGAGCTCTATATCTTAAAAACTAC
>NW_027115086.1:249111-293763 GCF_000696795.3 Halyomorpha halys
AGCTCCGAATGAATAATTAATTTTTTTTTTTATCGCTTTGAAACAGCCGCCATTTTTTATTCCCCCTACCTATACTTGGCAGACTCATCAATTTTGACTATTAATTATATATAGTTTTCATTAAAGTAATCAAAAATCGGGATAAGATAACTGCCTTTTTTCTCCTCTTGGGCTCTTGTACTATAAGTTAAATTGGGTATATTCATCAGATTTCAAGGTCTGCTTGAACTCGAATATTTACCTGTGATTTGTGGATAGGTTCAGTTTTCTTAAAGATGATCCACTCTACATTTGGTCGGTATGGCTTTTCTATGCTAGATCCGATATAATTATAATATTCTGTGGAGAACAATATGTTTTTGAAATCACATAATAAGTTGTTTGTTACGGTAATTTTCTTTCCTACTTTATCTAAGTGAGGAATAAAAGAAAATAACTCATAATACTGTTGTTGTTGCACTTTGTTTTCCTGAAATAATAAAATATTAAATAAATAAACAAATACAAAAAATGTAAGAAAATTTCTTGGGAAGTATAAAACTCGTGATTTGACTAACAGCGTAATGGGAAGTGGTTGGAATTTTATAAAAGTTATTGTAATTTTAACGATAATGAGATGGAAATTACTTCAAAAAGAACCACTAAAACAGCTTTACTGCTTCTTGTCTTCAATACTTTAGGAGGGCATCCTGGGCAATCCAGTTGACTGAAGTTCATTTGAAATTCTAATGCAAATCTGAAAATTTCAAATTACTTGTATGTTTACTTCATATAGTTATATCATGTCATTTTATTGTAATTGCAATAATTGGAAACAAAAAAATTAGTCTCTCCACTTTATAATATTCCTATTTTCAATTTAATAGCGCTGTGGACAATATTTCTGACCTCAGGATTTTTAGTATCGGTTCTTAATTTTATTTTGATAGATCATGGACCTTGAGTAAGACATTAAAGGAAGATGGTGCGGTTGAGGTTAAAAAAAAATTCAAATAGTAATTAAACTAGTTATTGTGAGCCAACGTTTCGCCCCACATTGCAGGGCTTTCTTGTGTACTATTATTTTTCTATTTCTTTTTTATCTAATTTGTATTATTTTTTTTTCATTAATTGTCTAAAACCTTTCTAGTTTATTTATACTTTACACCGTAGATCTTATTATTACTTAATTTATTTTGGTCAATTTCATATAAATTTTCACATATTTTAAATCATAATTAGCCACACCTTAGTTTATTTTTATTTCATGTTATCTATTTTGTTACTTTTTTATTTTATTTTAGTGTTTGCATCTTTTTTAGGAGTGATGAACCTCTGCAACGTGGAGCGAAACGTTGGCTAACATTAAATAGTTTAATTACTATTTAAGTTTTTCTTTGACCGCACCCGGGCCATATTCCTTTTATATACAGAGTGTTTCAGGGTTAAGTGGCCAAAATGAAAATATGAATTAAGGACCTCAAAACAAGAAAAAAATTTCCTCTGAAGGTATGTCCGCTAACGCTTTGTTTAGGAGATATTCACACCTAAAGATTTTCATTGTTATTATTTACGTCATATGAAATAAATTAAACTTATTTATTTGTTCTATCAATAAGTTTTATTGACTCTATTCATCTAATATTAAATTCATATTGAATGTTGTTCAAAGTAATTTCCTTGAGCATTAAGGCATCTTTCTTCAACAGCAGCAGTGGAAGTACGGCACTGGATATATGTTATTGTTTCATAAGATTCAATTATCCTTCTTTGTAAGGAATTAAGATCATTGACCGGCCTTGCATAGACTTTTTGTTTAATGTCACCCCAAACAAAAATATCCAATGGTGTCAGGTCTGGAGAGCGTACAGGCCAAGCCACTGGTCTTGCAAGGCCAATCCATTGATTGGTATAATTGTGCCATTGTGGTGGACCTCTTCTGTAATGTGCAGGACAACCATCTAATTGAAGCCACATGTCCTTTTTCAGTTGTAGTGGAATATGTTCAACTAAATCATAGTAATCAATATTGAGATATTAAAATGTTATCTATTATTTAGACATCTGTCTGCAATGAGAGTTCTGCATACTATAATTGGCGTAATATTTAATTCTGCTGCAGCTCTTCGTACACTGCCAGATGGATTATCATCAAAATATTGTAATATGGTCGCACTCTTTTCTTCATTTCGTAAAAGGGCAAAAATACCATCAGCACGGGGTTATACAGCAAATGTGCCAGTTTCTCTAAGACTTTGAAACGTAGAGTTAAAGATAGACTTGTTTGGTCATCTTCTATTCGGAGATCGCCTGGCATATTCACGACGGGCAGCATTAGCATTAACATTGCTAAAACCATTTACACAAACACCATATCGGCATTATTATTTATTTATCACCCTACCCTGCCTATTAGACAATACAGGTGTTCCCAGCAGTGGGTACAACTCTTTGCTGCATATGACAAACATAACATAGCTTTGCAAACAGATTGCTCTTGCTATAAAATAAATCTTGCTCTTCTACTGAGGCTTTGCTGGCGTAGCTTATTCTCTCCTACCCAGAGAGAAGTGAGTAGAGCCTACAGCCTCCTCCACCCATACACGAAGGTCTTGTAGTGCGGGTAGTTATCTTTCTTCATCAGCTCAGGAAGATCGCTCTCAGTCAGAACATAGAGTTCTGTTTCCCTCATCATCTTGGCTCTCAGTGCTTCATAGGCGGTACAGGCAAGTACGACATGCTCGGTGGTATCAGGAACCTGACAAATTGGGCATAGATGATCAATGTTTATTCCATGTGCGGCGATACCATATCGGGATATTCACCATTAGTATAAATTGAAGACATAATGATGAGTACTCTGTCAAAGCCTCTTACAAACTGATAAATGTTATTGACAGTTCCCAATGCTAATTCCAAATAGTATTAATCCTTATGTTGCCAATAGTTTTTATACAATTAGAGATAAAAGGCCATGTTAGAATATCTAATCCATCTCCTAAAAAAGCGTTTGCGGACATACCATCACTTTGAACAACATTTAATACGAATCTTAATGTTTACATTTAATTAATAAAATAGTTAGAACAAATAAATAGGTTCTATTTATTTCATATAAAGTAAATAATTCATCACAATGATAATCTTTAGGTGTAAATATCTCCTAAACAAAGCGTTAGCGGACATACCTTCAGAGGAAATTTTTTTCTTGTTTTGAGGTCCTTAGTTCATATTTTCAGTATAACTTAACCCTGAAACACCCTGTATATATATATTTTTATTTTATTTTTTTTGAAAAGTAAAACTACGCCAGCCGTTTTGCTTTTGTTTACAGATATTCTCAGCTTTTCTTATTTGGTAATAATTTTTTATTTACTTATTTATTTTAACAGATATTTTCAGGTTTTAAAAGGTAATATTAGGTTAAATTTTTTCTCAGCCTGTCGCAGAACCTTTTAAGGATTGATACTTATGCTGTAAACAGCCATGGGCAAATGCTGTAAATTTTGATTTTTCATAATCTTTCCCAACAATGGCAGCTGTATATATGTTAAATAAGATTAGTTTGAACACATAAAATAGTTTGTTCCATTGGGCTGACTAGAAAAATGCACAAGGAAGAGCCGCTGAAATACAAAATGACAGCCAAGTGAATACGATTTAGTCCAAGAAAGAAGCGAAAAAAAGAAGCAAATAAACAAAAAGATTGGGTAGTTCTGATTTTTTTTATATGTTGTTCGAGTTTGAATTGGCGTTAAAAATTTAAATGTTTGACTTTGGCAGACTATTGAAAGTTGGGTGAAATTCAATAAAATTTATACTAGGCCATTTTCATACTAAAAACCAACAATTAATATAACTGAATTTAAAAATAAATCTTTAATAGTTAATGATAAAACTATTACGTATAGGTAAGGTAAGTCACCTTTCACCATTTATTGAATGTTCTGTTCCATCATTTGGTTTATCTCCATATTTTAAAGAAAAGTGCTCAAACTTATAATTGCCAAATAAGGGACCACTCGATAAGAATACTTCACCCGATATAGTTCCTCTCACTAAAATAAAGAAGAAAAACTAAGGATCGACTGTAATCAATCAAAATATACGAATAAAATAAGAAAAAAAACAACATCCTGCTTAAAATAATATTATTACAACCTCAAGAGTTGTTTCCATTTAGTTTTTATGCACAATTGACGAGTGAACTTTCACATAATTTTTAAAATTAAGAACATTTGATCAACAAAAGTTGTTCTCTTTTGCTGATGTTTTGAGTAATTAATATTAAAATTATAAATGATCATGTAAAAATCAGTTGTAAGTACATGGGGTTTTAGCCTATATTTTGATGAAGCCATCTTATATAAAAATGATCCCATGTGAATAATAGGAGATATGAATTATTTGAAACTATAAATTCTCTTTGCTTTAGCAATAATGAATATGTACCAACATCAGTGCTCTTTAAGCCTCGAAATGAACAATTATATTGTAATCCAGATGCCTGATGCACAATACCTAACTTAAAAAAACATATTTTTGAAAATAATTTAAAATATTGGTTTATCACGGTTAATATAGATTTACAGTGGTCTTAAAACTGTTTTAGGTGGTTAACAACCATGTCACTTAACCTAATTATTTGGTTAGAGAGCTCATTCGATGTATTATTTAATTAATTCCATCATAAATTTTTCGATAGCATCGTTTATGAAATAGGCAAAAATGCATTAAAAAAAATCTAAATTTGCACAGTTCGTTATTTTTTTTCCCAAACAATTAGCTTCTTGGAAAGAGCTTTAGGATATTTAGAAATACGTTTCCAAGTTTTTGACAAAATGTGTTTAAACAATATTGCTTTCTTTTGTTCCGGATGGTTTATGGCAATACCATTTGATTAAATTATTATGTACTGGTACTCATTCGAAGAAAAGAGAAGTTATAATTTATTGTAACTTTTTCGAAGGATAGATTGTTCAGGATGGTAGCAAATTAATTAGTTGCTTGTTTCGTGGTGTAAGTTATATGCATCGTGTTGCTGGACAGTTATCGATCAGATGATTAACTTGTGTTTACCACTTCAGTTTACCCAAATATACCTATTTATCCAAAAATAGATGAAATAAGTATATATACTAATCTTCTTTGTATAATGCTACAGAAAATGTGAATATAAATTTTGTTGTATCACACATTAGTGGGACGGAAGAAACCCCTATTGGCTAATACTGATCATATCTATTATAAACGTTTAATACTGATCAAACTACTATTACAATTTACTACAATATATTGTACAATATACTATTACAAAATATACATACTACTACAATGTTCACTATCGTTAATAATAATCACATCTATTATAAACAATGATCATGAAGAAGTACTGATACTACCGATACCTGAGATCAGATGAGCCACATTTATGGTCGTTTGTTAGGATTACCTTCAAAAGGTTCCTTTTAAAACCTAAAAATCCCCCTAGAATCTTCACTGTCTTATCTTCTTAGACTCGGTTAGAAAACATTAATTTGAGAGGAGAAACTTGACATCTTAAATCTCTGATATGTTCTTAGTAGGGACGAGATTTTTGTGGGGTAAAAATAGAAAAACGTGCAGTAAAAAAACAAAAATGTGCAAAACAGTCCAGTAAAAACTCGAAATGTTTAGACAAAACATTTAAATCCTGCCATCATAAACTTAATCGTTTAATTTATAGTTTTAATACATACAAAGCTTACATAATCATTTTTTTTTTCGGCCAAGACTCCCATTTGAATCCTGCCTAACCATGGTTGGGGGTTAAGAAAGTATAGGACTCAAATGGGAGTCTTGGCCGAAAAAAAATGATTAGGTAAGCTTTGTATCTATTAAAACTATAAATTAAACGATTAAGTTTATGATGGCAGGATTTGAATGTTTTGTTTAAACATTCTGAGTTTTTACTGCACTGTTGTGCACATTTTGTTTTGTTTTTTCTATATATTGCATATTATTTTCTAAATATTGTGCAATTGCATATTTTTAGTTTTTCTAATCCTGTTTGAATCATATTAAACTCTCTAAATACTAAATTTTTTGTTAAATTATTTTACTTGTTTTAATACAAAAATTTCAAATGTATTTGTCCTGATAACTTGTGGTGTTCAAGTGCATTGAATTTTTACATTCTTATAAACTAATGAAAGGTGCTTAAAATTAATAAATAGACTTATAATGAAGATAACTTGTATAATAATATTAATATGTTCATTTCTGTGTGGCAGATTGTAATATCTATCAATAAATAAATCTAATTAAATAAAAAAAAAAAAAAAAAAAAATGTTCATTACCAGAGTCTCCTGCATTATAAATAGTTGTTGATTTGTCCTTGTTCCACAATCCGGTAATGGAAAGCTTTCTGTAATATTTGCACTTCTTAACTTCCTCAGTTACAATATCTATCGGAGAATCCCTTTGTTGCCCTCGATATTTCTCCTTTTTAGTTTTCCATTTTACAGCCTGAATCACATACTGACTTAGGTCATAATAACCGCATTCAGGGACCACATCCCTGTTGAAGACCCTCGCCTCTCTCCTTGGAAGCTCAACAATTATCGGTCGCTCCATAACATCGCATTGCTCAATCCAACTGGACAAGAGCTCCTCGATGGTTTGTGAAGGCCTACAACCCTTCCTCATTCTCCTTTGCACGATACATTTTATTGTTTGTAAAGCCTTTTTTTTCTCAGATTCCAGGTCTTGAGCCTTTATTCTTTCAGCCTCTTTTTCTTCAAGATACTCTTTTTCTAAATCATCGCATTCTTCTTGAGTCATTGTTTTCAGAGCTACACTTTCATTGCTTTGAGTACTTTTAACCTCCTCCTCTTCTCGCACTGTGATGTATGTAGTACGTTTCATTTTCATTTTGTATTTTGATTCTATTGTGATTGTATTTTGAGATTGCATTGTGATGTTGTAAAATGAATGTATACTGATGTTCAAAAAATTCTTTCAGTGTTTTGTGTTCAAGTTGTGCTCAGTTGTTTTTTTATTTATTTCATGACGTTATTGTTTAAAAAGACACATGCACACGCTGTTATTGAACAGATTTATGTATATGATTTAATTATTGGTAACTCACCACTTCCAGCAGCCCATTATTATCTTCGTAAAAGGTGTAGGTTTGACTTAAAAATCGAAAACAACATATCAATTTCAGTTTTTTTAACAGCTTTAAACGACCTTAGATATAAAAAAAATCAAGAGTATAGTGTTAATAGTAGATTTCAAATAATTAAAATCCGCAGAAAATTCATTTCATTATGTTTGTTTGTTTTAACATCCGAATATTCTCCAACTATGCCACGGAGTGATTTAATTGCATAATTAGCATTTTTTTTGGATTTCTTATTTGAAGATGAGAACATTTGCTATCTACAGGGTGACTTTTATTTGGACATTTAATATGAAATATCCCATTTTATTACGTCAGAAATTCAAAGTGAGATTAGTGAACTTTTGTTTTTTACTAAATTTATATTTACAGATTATAATGATCCGTTACGATAAATCAGCTCGTTTCCCTCGTCGGGAAAAAGGTTTCAGTGAATATAAGTGCTTCAAACTCTTGCTTAAGTGCTCGACTGGGGTGTGTCGAGTTTTCTGATGAGTAACAGATGAATATGGGCCAGCACATTTGACACATCTAGCAAGTGCTTCAAAATTAATTTATTTATTCCTATTATTTCAGCTGAAGCAGAGCAAGAAAATTTTTCGGTGTCAAGTAAGATTTGAAGCTGAACATATATTTATTTATTGAAATCTACAACTGTTTAAAAAAAATAAGAGAAGTAAATGTGATAAATGTTTGTGTCAGACCACATGATAATCTTGGATAGGTACCATCTAACGATGCCACTTCTATCTTTGCCCTAAATTAGAAGATCCCATGGCCATCTTCTTTTTAGATTATCCGGAATAGTTTAGGATGAAAGATTAAGAACTTATAGGTTTTAGTGGGTAAGGGCTTTGGAATGGAAGGTCTATTTCGGACCAAATCTGCAAAGAATGGGCTGTTGAGATCTTTATGGGTGAGTTTATTTGTGACGTAATAAGGAAAATCAAGGATTTTAGGGAGGATTTTTCTAGTGAATGAAAAGTTAAATCGTTTGTCACGTAGTAATCGATATCTACAAGGAGTCCCTTGTCATTTCACTCTAGAATGGAACATAAATCGAGAAAGACTCCCGTTGCACTTCATTCTACGTTTCAATGTACATACACGATGATAATGTTGTATGGAAGAATTAGATGTTCGAAATTCGAACTGGGAGTCAAAAATAACATGATTTGAATCCATGGATGAGATGAGATCGTGACCAGGAGCTTTTTTAGAAGGCAATAAGTGGATGATGTTCATTATTTCTGAGGGATAAAAGGCTTTAGGGACATTTGGAGTGGAATTGATTACTCTGCTTCAACTAGCAGTTTAAGATTGATTGTATTAAAGATGTCAGGATGGTGATGAAAAGTTTTGAAGAGGTGTTAGCCGAATATTCGAGATTTTTCTACGTCTTATCGTGACTAAGTCCTATTTTCAGTTAGTGGTGGATGGATGATGAAGGGCACCGAACAACTAAAAGTGTTAGGTTAAACGTGCAAGAGGATAAGCGGACCGATTTTGATTGAATGGTGTCAGACGGAGTAAAAGGAATAAGGGAGTAAGGTAAGAATTCATGAATAAGGATACAACAATTTGCATGTTGTGTTGTCTGGGTTGTTTGTTCTATATGTGATGTAGTCACGTATGTAGAACTAAGAATGCATTGTGAAATGGATTTCAGTAGAGTTATGTTAATGAAATGTTCAAGGAGGAATCATTACTTGGCGCTTTGTGCTGTGGATGAGAGATCTGAGAATGTGAGGTTTGAGGGACTCGACTGGAGTGTTCCGAGTTTTCTAACAAGTAACGGATGAATGTTGGCCTGCCCATTTGACACATCTGGCTAGTGGTGAAAGTAGGCTTTTGTGTGGCCAAAATGTTGACACTTGGTGCATCGAACAATTTCTGCACTGTTCTATTGTCTATTCTACTGTACAACTTCTGTTTTTGCCTCCTCTCGTACCCACGAGTATACTTACGAGCCTTGTTTTAAATATATCGGAGTTATTGGAAGCTGGTTTCAAATCCATGGAAAATAGGGGAAGACGATATTTTTCCGTGCGGTGTACCACATTGGAGATATGTCTTATATTGAGCCCCACTTCTTCTTAATTGCTATGATTGGGACAGTAAAATGGAGTCACCTCAAGACAACTCGGGACGGTTTGTCTTCTTTTAATTGGTAATAATGGAAGTCCGTAGACATGGTTTAGGCGAGTAATATAATAATATTTGATAATCAAGAAAAAGTAAATAAGTACAAATAAAGAACTGAAAAAATTCAATTAATTCTAATTATTACAATATTAATTAATATATAAATAAATAAAAACAAAATCAAGTCTGTCAACTCTCAATTTTACGAACACAGGTTCTTAATTTAATAATTGTCAATTTATGATTACTCACTCAACTAAAATAGTTCAACTCCTTATAAAGTAAATGTTTAACAATTTTCACAGTCATATATGATCTAATACCAGTGAGGCCAAGGAATGAACACAGAGATATGAACCTCAGGAGCAACCATGACATTTGGTACTAACCTCAACATTTTAGATTTTACAGTAGGAAAAAACAATTTTAAGAATGTATATTTAATAGTATAATTAATTACTGCTACTTTTGTTTAGGATAAAAATACATAGGATATAATGTAATTATTTTTCTTTAAGGGGAGCGCACTCCATCTGCCTCTACACCTTCCCCTCTGAGTCTGTCAATCTTGATTGATGAATCAAATCTATATTATAAGCAATAAACATTAATATTAATTATTATTATTGCTTCTGTTAATTATGTCCTGTTGGATAGTTGAAATAGATTGAATATAAAATTTAGATGCTTAACCCTCTGCACGGAACATCTACATATCAGTTAAAAGGAACACCGGCCTCTCAGACCGGGAGAGCAATTTTTTCCATTTAAAATCAGTTTTAATGAAAAGGTTTGAGGAAGATTTTATGCGTCATATATTTTATTAAAGCACTTCTTTGACAAAAATATTATTGTTTCATACAATAAATTGGTAACTAGAGCTTATATCATAAAAATTCAAATAATATAAAGTAAAATTGAGGAACATTTAAAAGATCACCTATTATTATGGAAATTTGTTATAATCGATAGATATACGAAACATTTTACTAATTACAATTTGGAAACATTACATATTTTCATGGAGCATTCTAGACAATTAGGGGTATTACACTGAACACATTTGTAATTTGTTATCCTCTCCTTTTGGTATGGTACCGGTCTCAGAGGGCGTACAATTAAGGAAACATGGGTCTTACAGACCTGGAAAAAGATGCTCAAAAACAGGAATGACGGTCTACCAGACCGGGAAGAAACTTACCTTAGAAGGAAGACCGGTCCAAGAGACCCAGTAGACTTCGGAAAAGCGGGAATAGGAGGGATAGAGACGCGAGGACACAAGGGCTGATGCAACCACTAATGGAGTCAGCAGTTAACTGAGACTGTCATAGGTGATGAGCGTAAAAAGAAGTATGCTTCTTGCTTCAGAGCCTAATTTTGATACGGTCCCGCAAACCGGTGTTCCATGCAAAGGGTTAAGGAGAATAAAAGAATGTTCTTATTTTTGTAATCTGAAAATAAGTTGCAGAGCTCTATTATTTAATATTTTACTAATGTTATTATAATTTAAGAGATCACTTTATACATGTTTTTCAATTTTTTTTTTTGCTGTAGCTTGTACAGAACATAAAATAAACGAGAAGTGCTACCCAAGGGTTATGAATGGAAGAGAACGTTGTAGCTGACAGAGTTGAGGCATTACCTTAGCAACGACATGTTAAGTTCGATTCCGAGCTGGGTGAGGTTACTTTTACTTATAATCTGCTTAGAATAGGTTGGTTTCCTCTAGGCTAACTCCCTTACATATTAGAAATGACCAGGTAGAGAGGGGTAACCTAACAAACAAAAAATATATTTTTGCTTGCTGTTCAACCTTTACCTTTGAACAGCCCTGATGAAGCCCTGCAAAGTGGGGCGAAACGTCGGAAAATAAATAGTTGTAAACTATTTTTGTTTCTCTTTTGACCGCAACCCTGACCATCTTCTTATATATCAATTTTTACGGTCAACTAATTATATATAAACAAAAAAAAAGTTTGGTTAAAATCAGGGAACCCCTCATTACAGTCAGGGGACCCCATGTTAGCATTTTCTTTAACATATTTTTTTGGTACAATATATTTCGTTCCTTTTTGGTTTGTTAAAAGATGGCTGCACTATGGGATATTGTGGGCCCGATGATTCCAACGGTAAAATTATGAGTAAGCTGTACCTCATAATTTTACAGTGGATTCGCAATACACATTGAGAATTTCGAACCAACATTTCAGGCTCAAAGATAGAGTAAATAATACATGAATTGTAGATGGACAATTATGCGTTACAAAAATTGAAGTTTTTTATTATTCCAAGTCGTCATACAAAGGTTTTTGTAAGACTATGCAGTTTTCCAGATGGGTCAATTATATGGATTAACAACATCAATTTTATACATTAAAGGTGAATTCATGTTGAAATAATATCTAAAAATGGATGAAAAAATGATAATTTTACGGTTTTGTAAAACAATAACTCCTTCCTCCAAGTTGATAGTTCGCTAAAGTAGTGCCATCTTTTAATTAAACATCAAACCAACTGCCCAGTCCCGAGGTTTTCTGAAATTGTTTACTATTAGGTTATGTTGACGTTTGTCAATAAGTTTGTGTTTACGTTTTAATTTCATGTTGATGTTTTTTGTTTACTTAAGTTATCTGAACATTGTTTACATTTTCAATTTTTGAATCCTATTTTTTTTAAAATGGTAAAGAATGAGATAATCAATTATGAAAGATGCCCTTATTCTTTAGAAAGACTTTTAATAGTAGAAATTATTAGGCATTTTTTGTCATCTTAATCGGATGTTTTTCTGAATATGTCATAATAGAAATAAATAATTTTTTCTTTGTAATGTTTTAACTTATTTATTCATTTTTGATGGATATTTCTGCTAATATAATCCATAAATTAACCTCTGAGTACAAAATCAATGACATTGTGCTTTTAAGCTCAATTATTTGAATAAAGGAATTCCACAAAGTAAAATGGATGTTGATACAGAACCTGGGTTTTTAGTTGTTGACCTGGAACATTGCGTATCTGCAGGTACTACTTAAATTTAACTCATAGTGTTTATTTTATCAGTCAAACTTTTGAATTATGATTAAAGTTACATCGTTTTATTTTTTGCCATTTCAATCCTCTCCTTTTAACTGTAAGTATATCTTCTTTACTTTAATAGTGCCACAAATGTCAAAAAAAGTTTTGATTTTATTTTGAATTGGATGCATTTCAAGGATTGTACTTTAGATGGGTTACTTTTTCCAATAGGGTTATTCTAAAAATTTTCCCAAAGCTAGTAGGGTTGTTACAAAGTGATCTTAGTCTATGGTGAAATTTATGGAAAACATCAAACACAAAATAAATAAAAAAAAGTTTTTTTTCAGAAATGCCACTATTAAAACAAAGCAGTGATATGTACAACATGTGACTTGATTAATCACATCACTGATTATTTTACTCATTGAAAAGAATAGATTTAAATGGACACATAAAATCTATCTTTATATTGCTATCATGCCTAAACTGATGAATTTAAAATTAATATTGAACAAAAAGTTCTATTTTGACTGATTAATCTGGTTTTAAATCTACTGGGTTTGTAGTTTACTATGTCATATTTCCTAGCTTGTTGGGTCCTAAATAAACGAAGGGATTTTTTTTTTTTACAAATACATACAATTTTATGTCAAGGTGCTATGTGGGCCTTTCTCCAATTTGGGTGCTGTTTATGTTACAGAACTTTTTAAGAATTATCAACCATCTAAATGTGCAATATTTTATTTACTCCTTTCTACATTCCATGAAGTCAACATTTCCCTCTCACTTTGAGGTTCTGATCATTATTTGTTGTCTATTTATGTAATGTATAATTCTTATTTTGTCTCTTCCTATCCTTGTTACAAAGTTGAAGCAAATACTTTATATGTCAATAAAATTGCTCCTATCTTTTCAGCATTCTTTCAAGTATTAATATAAAACATAATATGAATTTTAGATGGAACACAACAGTCACTGCAACACTATTTTTCCCTGTCACACAGGTTTTTGGTCTCTTCCTGGCCTGGCTTTGAAATGCACACCAATTACTCTCGCAAATAAAAACTTTAGCTCCATAATGCTTCTCGGTCAAGATCCAAGAAACCCACCCAAGCACTCGGTTAGGCAAGGTTTCAGGACCTAACATTGCTACAACTCACTTCTCTAATAAATTCCTTAGATACTGAAAAAGAAAGGGAACAAAATTAACCATCCTGAAAAATTCCCAAATTCAAGTTATGGTACCATGCCAATTAAAAACAATAAATAATTAATTAAAATTAATACGAATTAAAGCTTATTTTAAATTAATTTAATTTAAACTGATCTGATTATAATTAACAACTCCAGGTCTTTTATCAAATCAATTAATATAATAAAATAAAAATTTTTAAAATGTTTAGAAATTTTATATTGCACTATTTATAAAAAAATTCAGTTTTATGATTGTAACTATTCAGGTTACAGCTATGGTCTATTTAAAGTTCCTGAACACTCATTACTAACAAGTTGGTATGGTTAGTATTGAGTTATGCTACAGGAGGTAAGTAAATTAATCCTACCAATGGTTTGACAATTTATTCAGCTTAATTATTTGTGGGCTCTTTTTAATATTTACAATAAAACATTAAAAGGCACTGAATGGTAACCTTTTAAAATAACTGTATCTTTTAACTGGTCCTTTATGACCTTTAGTTAATAGCTCTTCTTAAGAACTCACTTTAATGATTTCTGCCTTTTTTATCTTTAGTTTTTGTTAACATTAATATGTTTTTTATTAAAAAGTCATTATATCCCATATTCCTTCTTTCTTGGCATTAAAACTTTATACTAAGAGTTCTACCATTTTTTTTATATATTTAATTAAGAATATGTATATTTTTATTTAGGCATTAGTTTCTATTATCTTCATTATTGTTTTTCAAGATCTGCTTATTTATTTCCTTTCCCCTCTCAGTATGCAGTCATGTCAATGCCTTTAGACATCCTGACAATAATTTCTTTAGACAACCTGACACTAATTTCTTTAGACATCCTGACAATAATGTTTTTCTTCTGTTTATTCTGTTATTATTTATTGAGCCAGGTCATTGCTTATGCAACTTCAATTTCTGCTGGTATTTGATTAAGAAAAATAAAAGTTTCCTGTATTTGCTGATATGTTCTGCTGAATATCAAACCATTGCTAGATTTACTGGAAGATTGTTGATTGACTATGTGTATCAATGAATGGAATATGGTCCGGGTGTGGTCAAAATTTTTGAAATCTTGATTCCTGTTTTTACGTATTTATGTTATGATGTCTTATTTTCTAACTTACTTTAGGATACATATACTTCATGGGATATCTTCACTGTTTTAATAACTACAATAAAAGGCTTTTCAGGTTGATTCTTGGCCATTCCTTTATTTTTTAAAAATGACATCCTTTTATATATATGATCTTTTATTAATTAGATCATTAAATTTATATGTGTTGTTCAATAATAAAAAAAAAGCAAAAGAAGTAATTAACTGCCTTCAAATTTATCATGTCACTCATAAAATGTTAACCGGTTAAAATATGTTATTCCTTTATATTAGAATGCTAAGTATGAGATAATAATAAATATCGATGAAACAGAATTAAAAAAAATCAAGATTAAGGTAAGAAAAGGGGGAGGAAATCAACATAGATTTTTTTTTTTATTTGAATATAATATTCATTTCCTTAGTTATTATAGACTTAACAGTTTTCCCTTTATTATTAGTATACTTGTTTTATTCCAGTATATTTAAACTTCACAACAATAAAAATCTTTAATGAACATATTTTCTCATAATGCATCTCTTATATTGTCTTCTTTTATAGTCTAATAACTCATGCTTTTAATTAAATAAAAAAAGACATAACTCAAGCTATGTAAGTCTTGAACTCAATGTCTGATTCGGAAGCTGCATTTCTTGAGCATACTAGGTGATGTGGTCAGGATCACATCTGCCATGTTTCTCCTGGGGCATCCTGAAATGTTAAAATCCATTTTACAAATACATGCTGTAGGGGTCAAGTTGATATAATAGAATATGAATTTACTGCTACAAACATATGTTAAATTAGTTAGTATTTATTTATTATTTTTAAAAATATTCTGATTGCCCAAAATTAGACCTTAATAGGAGAATAATCCATATGGTAGATATCACCAGAAGGTAGAAAGATGAATTTTGAGTTCATTAGTTTCTAGCATTAAATAATATTGATACTTGGATATAAGATTTACTTAAAGAGTTATATTGTTTTAATATACTTAGTTTTATTAACTTGGAATAGTACTTTAAATAAAATATAATAAAAGTTTTGTGAAAGAAAATGATAAAAATTTCAGTGGAATTTTCCTTGAACTTCAATTTTCAGTTATGTTATATTATAAATAATGAACTGTTTCAATAGTTAATGTTTAATTAACTTTGCAATTATTTTAAAGGTATTATTCTTTAATACCTTTCAATCAATTTGAATCTTAATCATTTCAAGAATTTGAATTTCTTTTTAATTATGATTATTATTAATATTTCTGTTTTAGATATTAGGAATCTAAATAAAAACAGTATCTACTCAAGTTCTCTTTCTCCTGGAAACCATCACGATGTTATACATCTATCAACACCTATTCAAAGCTTAAATAATGATTTAAATCAATCACTTTGTAGAATTCAACAGCATCCTTTGGCTCAAATACACTCACTCCCTTACCAGCATCTGCAGGTATGCCAACCACAATTCTATTTAAGAATATAATTTTGTATTTATTTCATAGCTAAGTTAGAAATTATAAAAAATTAGTTTGTTATGCCTTATGAAGGTTTACCAAGCTGGTGTACTATGAATCATTTGATGACTATAAATATGTAATTTTGAATGTGAGCTTTTTAAGAGAGTTTCTTTTTTTACTAAAGTAATCTTTCTTTTTTTTTGTCTTCAGGTGAACTACGATGGAAACAGCTCACATGAATTATCACCATTGTATCAAAACTCGACATTGCAAAATTATTCACCAACAATGGGATATTCCAGTCCGTTTATGCAGTCACTTCCACAAGTGGATCAAACTTCAATACAAGTTCCATCGACTTCATCTCCTCCTCCAAAGCCACCTACTCCTCCTCCACTACCACCTCCTCCTCGAGAAAGAAGAAAACATTCACCAAGTGATGCGAATGATGTCCCACATTTTCCTATTAATGATTATGAGTACTATAAAGAGATCGAACAACTTTTAGTGATGGACAAGTACCCTGAAGGAGTATCTGAAAATTACAAAAGGCATTTACGGAAGAGAGCACGTCATTATTTGGTAAATATTTTTATATCCCTTAAAGCATGTTAAATAATTGATATAATACTATATTGTGTGAAATTTAAATTATTAAATTACTTTCTAAGTATAAGGGAATGAAAGAAGAATTTAAGAATTATAAAGCATGATGTTAATAATGATGAGAATGTTAATAGTTTTTTTTCCCTTGTTTTCTAGAATTTTTTTCAAATGTTTTTCTTAAAAATTACTTAAGTGTTAGAAACACTAGTATTTTATGGACTAAGTATCTAAAGGACTATCTAAGTATTTAAAAGACTAAGCGCTTTTTATCAATACCAAAAAGGAGAAAATCTGTATCAAAGAAATTTATCTTTTTTCAAACTTAATTAATGTTCTTCCATTTTTAAAAAAAAATCAAGCTGAATTTGCAATTCAGTCCTCATAATCAATTGCATATTATTATATTAACTTGTATGACCATGAAGGGAAGATTCTCATAGGTTTATAGAGTACTTTAAATTAGTATGGTATTTTAAATTATTTGTGAAAATATTTATTTTTACATTACAGAATCAATTATGTATGATCTTCAATAAGAGTGTTTCTTCTGTCTTATTTTTAACAAAACTTTTATATTGTTGTTTAATAAAATTAAAGGCAATAGCAACTGTGTTTAAAGGCTTATACTGATAACACTTACAGTCCTTAACATACCTTCCTCTACTGAACTGTATCAATACCCAAAGCTTTAAGATTGGACTTACATAATCTTCACATCTACGTTTCAGTCAATCACTATAACCTTGGCTTAATGGTGTTTGTATATGTGATATACAACCTTACGTGCCCATTGCAATGTTATCATCTCAATATCTGATCAAAATCTGTTTTTAGCACTTTAATTTTTAGATGCTCAGGACCAGTATTATTACTTTTCAATTACAATTTTTAGTTTAAATTGTTAATTTAAATCTTAAATTATTATTTGCATTTTTATACTTTTCAGATAATTAATGGTGCATTGTTTCACAATCCAAAGAAACCTAAAAAGGTTCTTATGAGAAAACTAGAACAAATTAATCTTCTGGAAAGTACTCATGTCACACCGGAGAGTGGTATTCATCTTGGCATAACAAAAATGTTAGATATGATTCATGGAGAATATTTCTGGCGTGGTTTATATGAAGATGTAGCAAATTTTGTAAATAACTGCCCCAAGTGCAGGGATAGTGTTGATCTGGCTCAGCGCAAAGAAAAGGAATTCAGAAGGTTAGGAGAAGATTTTAGTGATGATGAAATGGAGTATGCATATGCCACTAATGCCACGCAAACTTCTTCAAATGTTTGGACCAGAGTATGTTTAATTAATTCTTTCTTTTTTTTTCATTTATAATCCATACATTCTTATTTAGTATTAAAAATTATTTCCTTAAAACGTTGTTAAAAATAATTTTCAATTCAAGGGGCTAATAGCTTACATCACAATGTGTTCTGATTAATCCTAATTCTTTGTGACAAACAATATCTTTTATTTGGTTATTTTATATTATTGTATCAATTTTAATTATCATGTTTGTCCACTGTGGAGGCCAAGCTATTTCATTTTTAAATTATTTATTTATTGTCATGATTAATGAGGAATATTTATTTCTATTTTTACAAGATAAAAATATTCCTGTTTATTTAGTATAAATCATATCCACAAATGGGAAAGGTTAATTTAAACCTTGATATCATGAAAGTTCAGGTATAATTTTCACCAGGGTTATGAAGAACAAGATTGGAAGTGAAAAATAAGTAGTTATTACAATAAGAATTTTATTGAAGTATTTAACTATCTTAGGTGTACAATATGTATCATACAAGGTATGCCATATAAATAATGAAATAAAAAATAAAGATTTTGCTTATGAAAATAAACCTATACATGCTTATACAGCAAACCTACTGAAGGATGGGTGTATAGTATCTTTAACAGTGACTTTCATTTTAATAAAAATGAAATTTCTTTTTTATTATTATTTATAACTTTTTCTATTATTTAGTAAATGTTCAAAAAATGTTTTAAATGTATAATATAAAATAAATATTGAAAGATTTTAATAACATTAAGAATTATCCAATAAGTATTCATATATTTGTTCATATTCTCCGACTCCATTTTGAATTCATCTTAGTTTTCAGTCATTTTGGTTTTATCAATGGAAGGACCACATCTTTCATGGAAAAAAACAGAGAGGGAGAGAGAGTGTTGTTAGAAGATCAGAAAAAGATCCCAAAAAGTTAATTCAAATTTCTATTCAAAGACAGAATAGGAATTTGAACATAATGGCAAAAAGTTTTGACAGTTAGGCAACTTGATCTTGCTTGAACAGCTTAACTTTCTATCCAAGTGTCCAATATCTGATCAAATGATCCAATGTTTCAGAGCAATTTGCAAAATATAATAAAGTAAAATAAAAATATGTTTTTTGTAAAAAATTGAATATTTTGTAACATTAATTTTAGAAAATAATATATCTTTTTCTTTTTTCAAAGTGAAATGAAGTTTAAATATTATGTAGTGTTGAAAACTTTGTATCAATGATAATAATCACTATAATGAATTGAGCAGGTTTTAAAACTGCCTCAGATATGCATGTTTTGTTTCTTGTTTTTGATTGATCAATCATATAATTTTTAAAATTGTATTTTCAGGTTGAAATTCAAGTTCATGGACCATTTAAAATTACTGAAAATAGAAATGAATATGTAATTACTATAACTGATCCAGAATCATGCTTTGTGCATGCTGCGCCTCTCCCTCGCACCGGTTGTGCTATAAAATCTACAGAATTTATTTTGAAGACATTTTATACTTTTGGTTTTCCTCAGCCATATTTTATTAATGATAAAAAATTGTATGAGGAAGTTTCTGCGGAATATGATGAGAGATTGAAACAAACCGCATGGAAAACAAAGCTTCACTGGCTTGAGAATTCAGAATGCCCATGGGTTTCACAATTAGCTGAACTTCTAATTGTAAGAAAAGCAGATCGTTGGGATAAAGAAATGGATAAATTCATGTTTCAATTTAGGGCAGGATTTATTAGAGATTCGCCATCGCCTAAGGACTCTGTTCCTTTTTATTCAATGTTCCAGAGGCTGCCTTATACTGATGATAAAGAAAATAATGAGTTGTGGAACAGAGGAAGGCATCATTTGCAGGTGCAAAATGCTCACTATTTGTTTTGGCATTACAATATATATAATATTTATTTATTAATTATGTATACTATTAAGAAAAGGGATATCAGTTGTTAGTTTTCTTCTGTCAAAATGTTTTACAACAGTATTACAGTTTTTAAATTTGTTTTGATTAGTTTAATTAGAATCTTGTCACATTAAATCCAACATTATTTTGTTGCTTGATCTGTGAAATCTTGTTGGTCCAAAAAAATCACCTATATGATTTTTATATTATTAAAAAAATCAACCCATCATTGCGGAGACATCTTGTGTCGACCATTGTTATGTAGGATACATTTATAATTTTTTCATACTTAGGGAATTTTAAGAAGATTTGTTATAAATTGTGCAAACCTTTTCAAATAATGAAATGCTACCTAGTACTAATTTCGTTACATTCCCTTATTCATTTATTTATTAAGATAATTTAGGGCGATATTTAGGTCACTATCAAATCCTCCTTTATAATTTATTTTTTTAGTTAAGAATTTAATTTTTAGATGGAGCATTAATACATTTATTATAGTTTCTATTTGAATCTAAATTGCTGTAACCTGTTGAGAATGATAGTGGCTTAAGTCAAAAATCCAAAATAAAGAGATAACAGGTTTTCAAACTTTTACAATTTATAAACTAAATTAAGTGAGAAATAATTTCCCTTCCAATTTTTTTTTATTTTTTCCTCTAGTTTTTCTAACTTTAAAGCTGAACAATGGCTTAGACTTATGGGCCAATGAGCAATTAATCTTAGTGATTAGTTATAAATTAATTATATACTATTTTCTCAGTTTCGTACCCACAGAAAATGTGGATTATTAAATTGATAAAAAGAAAGTAATGAAGAATATCACAAAGTAGCTGAAGATATACTCCAAAAATATTTCTGTTTTATTTATATTGTTATTTTCTTAAACACTATAAATTTTTAAGGATTGATGTTAAAGATAATTCAAAAATACTATCCAAATTATAGTCTCAAAAAGTTTTGAGACTATAATTTGGATAGTATTTTGAATTATTTAGTAAAAAATTGCCAGTCTCAAGAAAGAAATTTAAAGATTATAGTTAAAGATAATTTTAATTATTTATGTTTTATTTTATAATTATTTGATTAATGTTTTTAAAGTGTGCTGAGTGTGATGACATCTTTACATCAAAGGTAGCTCTCAGGCTGCACAAAAAGAAGCATTATCTTGAAGAAGCTAGAAAAACATCTCTTCTTGAATATGCACTAGAAAAACATGAATCGCAAGAAGGTATTATAGAATTGCAAAATGTAATATTATAGTTTTTGCGGTGTTGTGCTGTAACAACATTAAATACCATAGGATTGAATTTTCATTAGTCCATGTGCTGTGATGTATTACTATCTCCTTTATAAATATTAAGCACAAGTGTTCATTTCTTAAGGGTCATGTTTGAATACTATATGCAAATATTAGAAGAATGAGCTTTTCCTTTTTTCTTTTAAGGTTAAAAATGTCTTAGAAATTAATTCATTTGAGTGTGTGTTTTTTAGTTTAAGTAATACTGAATAAAAGTGTTCATTGAATTTTTTTTGATAAATAAAGGTTCATTCAGCTTTGAGTATTTTAAAATTATGCTGGTGGCTGAACATATGCCTGTAGTGAATCCACAGGGCAGGACCTGGCCAGGTCGGTCTTAGTAAGCTTATTATTTTGTTTTGCATATTGCGTTTGTTGTTTATTATGTTATGCTATGGACAAAAACATTTTTCTGTCAAAACATTGTAAATTAATTTTAATTAATCAAATAGCAAGCCAACAAATTTTTATCGGTCAGAAGATATTATATGATGAACAATGGGTGTACAAGAAGATATGATATTCAAAATAAAACATTGTTTAAATAATCAATGTGAAGGTTCCATCTTGAATTTCAGCAGAACTGTTGCTATATTGAGCAAAGGGATTTTAAATATTTTCCAACCTCTATAGTTTTATGCAATGGCAGTATTTTTAATGAATTAAGAAAACAATAGAAGATAATGTAATCATCTGAAAAAAAGTTTCTTTTGTCATTATTACAAGAAACTTAAAGAAACAAAATTTTGAATTGAAGGTTTTTAGAGTTAATAAATGTGAATTGACTTTTCTGGCCAGGTCGGTCTTAGTAAGCTTATTATTTTGTTTTGCATATTGCGTTTGTTGTTTATTATGTTATGCTATGGACAAAAACATTTTTCTGTCAAAACATTGTAAATTAATTTTAATTAATCAAATAGCAAGCCAACAAATTTTTATCGGTCAGAAGATATTATATGATGAACAATGGGTGTACAAGAAGATATGATATTCAAAATAAAACATTGTTTAAATAATCAATGTGAAGGTTCCATCTTGAATTTCAGCAGAACTGTTGCTATATTGAGCAAAGGGATTTTAAATATTTTCCAACCTCTATAGTTTTATGCAATGGCAGTATTTTTAATGAATTAAGAAAACAATAGAAGATAATGTAATCATCTGAAAAAAAGTTTCTTTTGTCATTATTACAAGAAACTTAAAGAAACAAAATTTTGAATTGAAGGTTTTTAGAGTTAATAAATGTGCATTGACTTTTCTTATAATGGAAAATAGGCATCACTATTTGTTTGGAGTGCCTGAAGACTGGATGTCTGTTAGGAGTAATTTGGTTTCGGATCATCTATTGTCTATAACTTGAAGGTAAAGACACTTAACATTATAATTATAATCGGTTATGCAATGCATTCCTTCACAAATACATATTATCATGAAGAATCGAAATCCCCAGTCATCAGTGACCATCATTCGTATTGGTTAGCTTGTTAATTATTGTGATTGTATATTGTAATTTCATCACTCTTCATGAAACTAATAGTATTTATTGTAGTTCCATGTTTTTGTGTGTCCTGATTGTCTCATAACCACTGAGATAGAGTCAAGAATTTGTAAGGAAATGGCTCATTTCTTGGAAGCAAAAATAATACTAGAGTGTTACCGCTTGAAAATTGAAAGTTTTGAGAATTAATAAATGTGAATTGACTAATTTAGACAAAAAAAAAAAAAAAAATTGAAACTCACAAATGTTACTGTTTTCAGGCTATTTACAAACTTTCATTCACTTTGAAACTAAGTAAAAATACATTTATAAACTTGGTAAGTTGGTGTAACTTATTCTTACTACTTCTTACCATTTAGACTTAAATTGAGTGTTAAAAATGGAAACAAAATTTAAAGTGAAGTCTCCTGTAATTCTCACATATGTTACCATTGGTTTTAGGTTTGTAGTCTAGTTTTATCCTCTCTCTTCACTTATCCAGTCAGTGGGAAGCTACTAAGCTACTTTTTTTTTTTTTTTCCAGTATCTCAAAAATACATTTTGTCAGAAAACAAATATTTTACCTATACATAACAACATACACATTAGGGTGTGGAAACTTCCTTTTTTTAAATGAAATAATACTCTTTATTCATATATTTCTACAGCCACATAACGTGGGAGATTTGATTTTAAACTGTTTTGAAAAGAATATCTTTTATGTTGTTCTCTGGTGTCGCTTCACTGATTCAGTCCAATTTGGTTCATTCCACTCTTCAAACATAATGATTGGTAAATTGGCAATTGGTGGAGGATAGTTGTAAACCAGGGATTTCTGATAATCCCACAGGGTATATAAGTCAGGTAAATGAACGCCTTGGCTTGTTTACATTACCTCTCAGAGTGATCAGCCTTGAACTTCTTTTAAAGAATCCTGTATAGCTTTGGCAGAAACTACACTTTATCCAGTTCCATGGGCTCGAGAGCAGGATGCAGCAACTGATATGAAATTGAACTAAAGAAAAGGACTACAGAGAAGATACTCTTTTAAAAATACTGGCCTAGAATGCAACAACCTGACATCAATGTCAAATGTATTAAAGATAGTTGTACTCAGCTGTGTGTGGAAACTGACTCTAAGGCTTAAATGCCATTACAGGGAGGAGTGGGATAATATTGATAAAACTATTGTAGTTGTTGATTGAGGAGCCAGATAATATTAATACAACCCATGTACCAAAAATGGTTAGGGAGAGGTAAAAAAAAAGACATATTGATGGATTTAAATCGGTATTTATGTAATATGTAAAAATTTATATAAATTGTTTTCCCCCATCATAATTATTTGTTTATATTTGTTTTAAAATAAGCTTATTCATTTCACTGATACTATTTTTTATTTCAGGAAGTGAATTGGAAAAATCACGAGTTGAAGTTGCAATGGGTGAAATTAAAAATTATCTTGCTAAAACTAAAGATATCCGAAGGAAAAGAGGAAAATATCAAAGATATTCAGTTGAATTACAGGAGCATATGATAGCTTATGCCAAGCATCATGGTATAAGGAAAGCAGCGACATATTTTTCTCAACTAATTGGGTCAAATGTAAGTGACAGTACAATTAGGAATCTTATGAAAGCGAGTGTTAATTTTCTGCCTCGAACTAAAGAAGATATAGCTCGTTACGCCATTGAATTTGGTATTGATAAAGCTTCTAAACATTTCTCTGAGACTCTGAATAAAGAAGTTCCTGTATCATTAGTGAATAAATTCAAAATTCTGTATGGAAGCAAATTTATAAAGCGAGACAAAGAAAATTCTGAAAAACTTAAAAATAACAATGAAAAAAAAATTAGTAATTTAACTGATGAAGAAAAGGAAAGTATTGGTAATCATGCTTGCAACCATACCATTGAGGAAACTATCAACTTCTTCCTAAAAAATAATATAAAACTCAATGAAAGTGATGTGAAGGAACTACAATCACTTTATTTAGCTAAACAGCAGGGACCAAATTATATTGAAATGTCAAATGAAAGTGTTAATGTAGCTAATGTTACATACCAAACTTTGCCAGCAGGCAGCGTTTGTTTTTCACCATCGGGTTCTATTGTACAGATTCAAGGTAATTCATATTCTTATGAGGATGTTAGATTTCATTCACCACTACAGCAAGAAAGCATGAGGCTACAACAGGTAGAAGAAAGAGTTGAAGAATGTCCAGTTGTTGATCATTTTCTACTGGTTTCTGAAGAAAATCCAACATGTGAGATTAGTATTACGAATAAACCAGACACTTTTAGTAAACCACCACAAGAATGGAGCGGTGATCAATGCTTGCAAAACTCTTCTGAAGAAGCCAACAATTTCCAAGTGGAAGTTTCTTCAGGTCCTGAAATTGTGGAAAATGTTGAAACAAGAGACACTCCACCAGAACATAAAAATAATCTGAAAGAGCCCAAAAAAAGTTCAAAAAGAAAAGAAGGTGGTAAAAAGAGAGGTAGTTACACTACATACAGTCCAGAATTGAGAGCAAAAATAGGGAAATATGCTGCTGAGCATGGTAGTCTAAAAGCCAGTAATCATTTCAGCAAGATTATCGGACATGATTTACCTGAAAGTACTGCAAGAGGTTTGAAAGAAAGGTACCTTAACAAGGTCAAACATTGTGATGTTACAAGTCTTGGTTACAGTACCAGGGGCAGGCCTTTGAGGTTAGGAAAGTATGATGAAGTAGTTCAAGAGTGTCTGAAAGAGCTTGTGAGATCTGGGGAGAGAATGACATCCTTCTTAGCTATTACCACTGCCAAACAAATTCTTAATAAGCTTGAACCAAGCCTTCTTCAGGAAAATGGGGGTACAGTTGTTCTCAATAATACTTGGGCAAAATCAATATTGAAAAGGATTGGAGTCAGAAACAATTCCTAAATTCTGAGATCAGGATCAAAAATATTTGTTGATTGGTGTATTTTGTTGAGGAACGAGTCGCTGTATTTGATTGAATGGCTTGTTTCTCATGTACTACTTGAAAGAGTGTTTAATTAATATAAGTTAGCCCAATGGTTTCCCCAAGCCAGTCGAATGGTCTAATGTAAAACTACCAGAGGGAAGATTTGTAGGTCTACTTCTATAGTTTCACATAATACTATTATCTCTGCATATGTTGTGTGTAGATGATTTGGAACAAAAACTTGGTGATGTTAAAAACATCTACTTTTTACCACTCTTATTTATATTTCTGAAAGACTAAGAATATAATGTTTTGGTGTATTCAGAATTTAAAGATTTAAACCATTTTAAAATCCTGCATTCTCAATGTCATATTATTTTTCATGCAACTGTAATCATATACTATCATTAAAAAGTTCAATTAGCTGTCGGAATATCCATAAGCTCAGTGGATTCCATAAAGCTTAGGGTCTGCTAAGCATCACTAGTCATGAAAAACTGGACAGTTGGATTGAGGTGTTGGAATATTGTTGTACTAAATTTTTAAAACCATAAAGGATAGAGAATATATCAAGGCTCAATGAAACTGCTTCTATTGAAAAAGACTGCCTGTTATTTAAATTCATCAGCTCTGATGAACAATTTGCCATATAACAGTGAAAATTTGTCTTTAATGTCCAAGACAATCATACAATTATAGACTAAAAAAATTGCTCTTACTGAAAATTTTAATTAAATGTTCAGGAAATTCCCTCCATCTCCAAATAGACTTTAAATTTATAAATATATTACACCAACAAATGCTGTGATAGGCTGTCAGAGTTGGGCAAAAATTAACTATTCATAAAACTTCAGCCAAAATTGTCATGGATACGATCCTTATTTATGAATGAACCATTAATAAATAAATATCTTTGCTCATCTCTGTAGGCTGTCAACTTATTAGATCTCATGTGCTGCTGTTGATCAGGTAATGCCAAAATTATCTACTACCAACTTCCTGGTAATGAAATCTCTTATTCTGCCTGGTAGCCTGGGACTTAGACAAGACACCCATCTTCATTACTGCCACTTGGCCTTAACAGGGCTCATTACAAGAAGTTGTGAGTAGGTGTTGGGGAGGAGAAGCAGAGTGACTGGTGGTAGTCTTGTATTCCGCTTCTCTTCTCCTTTAAGTGATGAATGCAAACCATGACTCCTTAATTTTTTTTAATGTATTGATTTATCTATGTATTGTTGAGGTTTAAGTTCTTAACATTTCGAATTGCTGAAGAACTGCTTAGTTGGCTACTATAATAAGGAGAAGTATTGTAACTATGCAAAATTTTTAATTTGGATTTTCCATGGAAATTCATGTTTCGAGGTCTCCAAGTCCAAATTACTAAGTCTCCCTAAATGGTCTGAGTGTGTTTGAAGAACCTAATTTAGAAACGAAAAGTCACATGAAACTGAAATTACATATTTAAGATACACCTGGGATGTATCAGCAAATTTTTCGATAAAATCCACTGGTTGGAAGTGGAAATTGATAATATTGATTATTCATATTTTTTTGATTTCTCAAAAACATTTCTAACAATTTTTATTAAACTTAGTATTGAAACAGTATGACAGGACTAAAATACCAAATTTCCAGAAAACGTTTTTTCTAAAGTATCTTTAATTTTGTTCATGTGAAATAATCAACCAAATCTCATTGTTAGAAGTAATATAAAATGGGAATATTTGAACTATGAAAGAATGCGATAATTAACTAAACGAGAAAATGTGTTTCACACAATCACTTTAAACATACTGGGAAATCGGAAATAGCCTAAAGTGCCTGGTCTCTTCTAATCCCATTACAAAGTACATAGCTATGTTATCATTTGTTAAATTGTTGTATTCTTGGCATAAATAAACTTGGTTGTTGTATTTCACACCATGAAAAATCCCTAAATATTTTCGTATCAACCGAAAAATAAAAAATTGTAAGCAACTTTAACTTTATTTATTTAAAAAAATTAAATGTCTCATTGTTAGAAGTGTAGTAACAAGTAATGGAATATAAAATGTAAAAGAATTTAACAATTGCTGTTTTTCCTTCGTAATTATCACACTTATCAAATTTTATTTTTATTTACCATTATGAAATATATTAATAGAGATTGTAATTGTTAATAATAAAGAAAAGTCTGTTTTGAAATGTACAAGGATTAATTTAATCTCAAAGTGGTAAGTGAAAGTTGTGTGATGCGTGTACCAGATTTTTTTGGACGGTGGGTGTGAAATGGGCTATCTCTGCTCTGCATGTGATATTAGTTTTTCAGTCTTGAAGATGCCTGAATTGGCAAAGCGTTTGCTGACTTGTCATATACTGGTGTTTGAAACTCAAGATTTTTGTTTTTTTTCTCACTTTCATTCATTGCATATATATATTAATAAAAAATTTAAATACTCATTATGATCTTGGTACCTGTTTTTATTATTTAATAATCATTTTCATCACATAATGTTACAACTTGTTAAAATTAAACTATAAACGCTACCTTATTTAAAATTATGTATAATAAAGATTATGGAGCTGGAATGGGAATTGAAAGAAAATAAATGAATGAATGTTATGGATAGAACACTATTTATTTGATGGCTGTTATGATTGATAAATATTTTAGAATGTAATATTTTAGGGTATATAGTGATAAAAAACTGATTTTCAATAAATTCAATTCAGTATTAAAAATATTGAAAACATATATTAGTCTAAGTTCCTGATTAGATCTGTCAGTACTATTTAGGTTTTATTACATTTGATAAAAGTTTTATCTTTCTCAAATCTGCATATTGCGAACTTAATTCCTAAACCTCCTTGTTACATTTTTTATCTAAAGTAAAGTTTTGAATGAATATTGAAGTTTTATACATTCTTTATCAAGTGGTAGTTTTAAGAACCAAATAAGTGCTTCGAGCTGTGTTTTCAAAATTATTATTATTATTAAAATAATAATTTGAATTATTTTGGTTCCTTAATTATTGCTCTCATATCAGCTGCTATCATCGAGTAGAGAAAATAATATTATAAGAAATATATTGTAGATTGAATCTTGGTGTACCTGCACAAACATCATCGTTGATGTAGCTTGATTTGGTAAAAAAAAAAAAGTACATTGTGTTTTTACTTTTTTGTATTGTACACACACAAGTGACTGCCATCAGAAAATAAATGGATCAAGTTCAAGGATCACTCAGAACTTTAGATAAAAAATGTAGGTTTCGGAATTAAGGTTGTTATATGCACTTACTTTATTTATCTTAGAAGATGAGTTTTAAGTTCAAAATGTTGACCTATAATATAAAAGATGTGGGTGTGTATAATAGCACACCCACTTTCAAACTCAATTTTAAATTCGTATATCGATGGCTTACTTCATAGTGGATAAATACATTTTCCCTAAATAAATTTCCACTAAACTTTATAAAAAATACAGTCAAAGATTTTCTCTTTTATGAAAAATAATCGAAAAGCTGTAACTTTCCTAAAAGTGAATACCTTTAATTGTATTTTTCATAAAATAGTGGCCATGCACTCAGCACTACTGTAAAGTAAGCCATTGATATGTTAGTTAATAATTTTTTTCCGTCTGTAAAGTTCTATAAACTTACAAAATGTATGTATATATGAGAAACTGATTTTTATATATCAGTGTATACTCAATACTACTTTGTTTATAGAATCCTGATAAATGACAAAATAATATATATTTGTCAATTATTGATTTTATGCTAATTTTATTTAGGTTTACATTATCTATGTTTTGTTTATTTATTTATTTAGCTGTGGAGACTTTTTTTTTTTTATTTTTGATGTCGATGTGGTTTAGCAACGCTCTTATATACTCACATATTTAAGCACTCAGTTTATTCATATTATTATGTGTAGTCAAATGTATTATTAATTCAATATGATTAAAACCATGTTGTTATTCATGATACCATTTAATATGTAGAAATTTTGGAATGATAATTATTAGTGTTATTAATAGTTAGTCTAATATAATTATTTATTTATTGTTAAAAACAAATTAGACTTTTTTGTAGTCTCATATTTTCCTGCATCTGTGAAGCAAGACTGTAATTTATTTTTTATTTTACTTTTTATTTATTGAGGCCATTAAATTATTTTTTTATTTTGTAATAAATTTTTTTATATTTTACAAAACCAATCTTTATTTTTAAAATCCTCATCAGAATGTTATCAAAAGGTCCATAGATGGAATGTAGTTCAAAAATAGTTTAGTTGAAAAATTCTTTTTAGCTCTCATATTTTTCTTGAACCATCAATATGATTGTGCCATGTATATATTTTTGACATACATAGTAAAAACTTTTTAGGATCACTTTTTTGCAATATTCAAGATATGTCTGAATCTTCCAATAAAATATGCATTGTTTTAGTAGTATCATGAGTAATATTATTTACTTTAACAACTACTTAAGATGAAGAAATCATGGTTATTGGTCAAAACTAAGTTATCGAGGTTTCATTCAATTTAGATTTGTTGAAGGTTCTTATGTTCAAAAAGATAATTTAAAAAATATATTCTATGACTTAACCCTGATAACCTCATATTTTTGGATAGGACCTCTCTAGATTATTTAATGACAAGTGGAGTTAAGCTGATTTCATATCGATGATTTCTAACTTCTGGAAAACCAATAAAATGCTTATAACATGTTTTGGCTTATGCATTTAGTAGATCAGTTGAAACTGATTAGCTCTTCTTCCTCTGGTTCTATTTTTTTTATTTAGGGCTTAAATTTGTTTAGCTATACCATATTTTAGAAATTCATTAATTTCATGTTATCAAACAACAAGTTTATTTCTTATAAAATGGCCTAAATATTCCTCCATAAATTTTATACTAATGAATTATGTATTCTACGTTATCTTGACATAAGATAATCATAAAACTTGGACTAGTTATCAGATAACTCATAAAGAATGTAATAATTTGTAAATAACACAATCAAAAACCAATTCTTTTGGTATTTAGGTATGTTTTAACAATCACATGTTGATTCTACACATCCAATAATAATACAAATTTTATTTGTTTCATACTTAAAAGGTGGTTTTTGTAGAAATTAAGACAGTATTTCAGATCTTAAGTAAAATCCTCATTCTATTTTAAATTGTTACTAAATAACTCCAAAACCGTATAGCTCGTATTATTATTTTTTAAAGTTGATAAAATTTATTACAGTATAAGACTCAGCCATCATTACTTTTTAACATACAGCTCTTTAAAAATTCACCATTCTCCCTAAAAAGTTTAACATTTTCGTAACTTTCTCTTATTTTGTAAAAAAAAAATATTTATTCAAGAAGAACAATTAATTATGTATCTGGAATGAATTTGATTTAAATTTAGCTAGCGTTTGTTTCAATAAGAGAATGTTTAGGCTCAATGGTTCTCTTAAAAATAGCATACAACCAAAATATTGAAAACTGGAAATGTACAGAAAAAATTGAGAAAAAAAATAATTTGAGTTATATTCAATAATTTTTTATTACTTTCTAATAAAAAAAAATTATTTAAATGGCATGAGTTAGTAGAGTGTGAATAAATGGTTGTATTCAAAACTTAGAAAGAAATTGTAGTAATGTTAAAAATGGTGGGTAACCTGAAATATTGAAAGTGGAAATTGTGAGGCAAAAATTTTAAGTTGTGATTATTGAATTCTTATAAAGTGAAATAATTAAGTGCTAACAGGGTGTGTGGAATATGAATAATTTATTTATTTGATTTATATTTTATAATGATTTAATAAAAATTACTATTTTGTTTTTTACGTTTTGAATAGAATAATTTATTTGTGTTTTATTAACTCGTTTTACAATTAATATATTTTTTTTTTCTAGAATTTAATAAAAAATTAATTATAACTACTCGAACTATTTTTTCTCAAATGTTTATCCAAAATTCCAGTTTTCCAGTTTGTAAGCCATTTTTAAGAGAACTATTGAGCCTAAACATTCTCTTATTGTCTGAAATGAAAAGCTAGATCAAATTACTTCAAATTCATTTTACCTAACAGTTGTCTTTGAACGAATTTATTTGACAATGTAATATGGTTTCAAAAAATAAGAGACAGTAAAAAAAATTGTTAACGTTTATGGGAAAATAGCGAATTTTTGAGAAGAGTTGTATGTTATAAAATAATGATCTCTTAGAGTCTATTTCGGTCTTAAATTATAACAAACTTTATGGACTTTTATGTAGATTAACACCAACTATTCTGTCGGATACATAATTTTGTAAAAAAAACCAATAACAGAAATGAATTTTGGAGTAATTTAGTAAACATTGAAAACAGTGCGAATATTTTGCTTAAATCCGAGATATTGTTCTAGTTTATACAAACGGAAGGTTTATCTGAATTAAATTAAGTGGTAGTAATACAAATTTGACAGCTAGAATTGAGACATTGAGACACAGATTGAAAATTCACATTTACCAGTGGTGTTTCAATATTTCACACTTGTCCTCCACTATGTTTTAACAATATTCTGGATTAGTAATTTGACTTAATCCTATTTACGAGATAAATGCTTTATATTTCATATTTATTTAAAAAAAATATAATAATGTACATGACTCTAATTAATTCTATTTGGACAGTAGTAGAGGAGATATAAGGAAAAATAAGTGATAGGTAGGACTGATTCCCACTAAGACAAGTTTTGAATTTTTTGCTTGTAGTTGGTATCTCTTTAACTTGCTGAAATTTTAGAAAAATCTAAGCGTACAAAATACGTTTTTTTGGCATCTGTTTATTCCCCCCCCCCCCACCTTCCTAAAAAAAAAAAAAAAAAAAAAAAAATGAGACGCTCGGTTGTAAAACGTGGTAACAGTACTATTACTGATATTTGAAGTTTTTGACATCACCGGACTTTTTGTTCTGATTCTACTTCTTACTTCGGATTTCATAGATTTGTGAAAAATGTTTTAGGAAATTTGTTTTTTAAAAATAATAATGACAAGTTACTTCAGGTTGAAAGTAAATTATTCTAATTAAAATACATCTCAACTTTATAAAAGTTGACAGTACATTTAAACTTTATAAAAGTTTTAATTTTTTTCATTTGCCATGTTTTACGATCGAGTGGTTCAAAACATGATAAAACATCCTGTGTGATATAAATTTACAGAAAATATCCTGCTGAAAATGAATATATTATTGGTTTTGACAAATAAGAACAAATAACTGAATGGTGGCAGAAAACTGGAAAGCCTAAATTGTTCGCTTGTTGTTTAAAAGCAATAAAAAGAATCTTATGCGGTATTAATTTACAGAAAATTTCATTCTGAAAAAGATATTGTTCTTGATTTAAAAAAAAAGAATGTACTCATGTCAAGTTTACGAAAAAAAAGAGAGAAAAACTTTATTTAAAAACAACAAAGCTGTGCTGTCCAACTTCATTAGCTACACAGCATATTCAAATTTAAGGAGACAATTTTTTTTAAATCTTACATCATACAGGCATAGAAAGTAAACAATATATATATATAATAATAATATATGACTTTATTTTTTTTTTTTAGTTTCATCGCTTTGGTTCTTTTATCTTTTTATTCTTTTTCATAATTTTATTTTCCTCTTTTTATACTTTATTAATTTTTTTTTCCTTAAAAAACTCATGTTATTCCTCATCAGGCGTTTTTTATTTATTAATTTACAATTAGTCATGAACCTAAGCGAGAACAATTTATTTTTAAAAAGCTTTTAAACCATAAATTAAGGATTTTTTTTTGTGTGCTTAATATTATGTACTTACAAATTATTATTATATAAAGTGTTTGATTGAGAATTATAATTCCTTTTGTTTAATAAAGGTTTATTTGTTTATTCTTCTGTGGTTTTGGCTTTTGAAATTAATTCCTGAGTTAACTTTCCCACTCACTGGCGCACATAGTTTATAATGAATTTCCCCATTTAATAAGCAACTTTAAACAGATGTGTTGAAAAATTTTAGCTACTCCGGTCGCTATTAATCACCAAAACCAATCGATTGATGCAGAGAACAGAAAAGCTCTGTTGAATACCGAAGTTTCCCAGGAACAGTCCAAACTCCCATTCGAAAAGAAGACAGGTTTCTATCGTAAAAAGGACACCGCATATTTGTTAGCACCTTCAAACTGATATATTTTCTACATTTTTTTTTCTCCAAAAGGAATGTGACGTTCCTTTCTCCCATTCTCGAGAATAGTAGCGTGAGGTGAATAGATAGCATGTTAGTTTTAGCCTAAGATGAGCTGGGAACAGAAACGTGTAAACAAACTGAATAGACATTTAAACCAGAATGGAGAAGGTGCTCCATTTACTGTCTCTTCTTGAATAGTGACTCGTAAATCAGCGATCTATATATCACCTAGGGCTGTGAGCTGACAGCATTAAGATCACTCACCTACCTGCTCAGGACAGGTGGACCTTTTGGGCTGTCGCCTTATCTCTACACTATCCAGTATCTTCACAAACAGACCTGCGATATCAACCAGATAGCTGTGTAAACGCTAGGCGCAGACAGTTCTTTAGCTGTATGACAGTCTTTCACGAGAGGGAGAAGATAGGTAACATTAGATAATTACACTATTGTGCTGAGATGGTATGTCTGTTAGTACTTCATCTCAGATTTATTAATGATTTATAAACATCTTAGCCTAAGAAGCCATCCTCAAGTACAAAATCTGCAATAATCATAATTAATCTATTACAATACATAACATAAAAATAAAAACCAAGTTATTATTTCTGGTAACATTACACTATCTCAAAATTGCTCATTTTTATGCATGACCCTGTCGCATAATTATTGTCAGTAATACTTTCATTAAATAAATATTATTTACAATTAACCAACCTTAAAATTTTTATAAGTAAAATACAATCCTGAATTAGATTGATGGTAAAGTTAATAATAAAATAATTAATTTTTCTTATCATAACCCTCCATCTTCTTAAAAAGTATTACCAATGCAGAAAAAGAGGTTACTCTCAACCCGCTTTCATCATGACATCAACCCCACGCATCCATGGGGCTTAGAAAAAAAAATTATGACCCTTAATAGGTTGTCATTGAATTGAACTATGAAAAGAAATTTATAATACTATCAAACGAAAAATTCAGGCCAAGGTGATTGAATTATTGTTTTAATTAGAATTAATTATTTCTTAAAAATGTATTATCTATTAATTGGGTTTTGACGAACTGTAGCTCAGTAACTGAAAGAAAGACGTAAAGATGTCTATTAGCAATCAAATTTAATCTATGTAAATGTACCACGAGGTTTCTGATGACATTCTTCTCAGGCATAGCAGTTTATATGTTATTTACCAAAAGAATTATTTGGTTTTGGTTTTTGAAAAACTGTATCACAGGACCTATCGAACGTAGGAGAAGAGTTCTAGTTGGTCTCTAATATTAGTGAATTGATGTTATTTTATTATTTTTTATCGCTAGCTTTAAAGGTATTTTTTTTTTTTTGAAAATTAATACTTTTTATTTATTGATAGATATTACAATCTGCCACACAGTTGTGGGCAATAGGTAATAGTGATGAATGATCCCATACTAAAATAAAATAAAATAAAAAAATACTCTCTTAAAATATATACAAACAGAAGAATAAACAAAATGAACATAATCAAACTATCTGTATGAAAAATAAATAAATAGAATAACATAATAATAAAATAATTTAAAGGTATTAAGCACTGAATGAAATAGGAGCGTTTTTTGAGTTTAAGCTTTTCAGTAGTTCGGCCACTATTTTGTCATTTTTTCTATTTTAATAAAAGTAAATAACATAATATTTACAATATAAAATTTTCTATAAATATGATGCTACACAAGAAATTTTTTTGGGGGTATTTTTGAAAAGCAAAATTAAGTTGAAAGATTGAGCTACTAGTGAAAAATGAAGAGCATTTTAATTATTTTTTAAAAAATAATTGATAGCGCTCAGTATATATTAGGCATTTGTCAATATGACTCGTTATACAGTTGAAAAGATCGCTGAAATCGTTTATATTTATTTTGAATATAGCAGTTCTATTCTCCAAACGCACGATGCTTTATGAGAACATTTCCACAAACTTTATAAAAAATACAATTAAAGGTTTCCTCTTTTAGGAATTTCACAACTTTTTTTTTTTTAATAATTTATTTATTGATATTTACAACTGTATACATATATACACATCAAGTAAATTTGCTGTAAGTGATATTATAACATGATAAAAACATGTGGAGAATCTACCCATTGATAGAACTCCAAAAAAATGTCTAAAAGATCTCGAGGCCATCTTCTTTTCAGACGTCTAGGATGATTATTAGGTAGTGAAGGAGAAGCCAGGTTAGAAACGAGTTGGTTTGAGTGGTTGGAAAGTTTATTATGGAAGGATTGGTATCTGGTTCTGGTCAAATCGGCAACATAGGGGACATTGAGGTCCTGATGGATGATTTGATTTGTGACAAAGTAAGGAGCATTAAGGATTTTACGAAGGATTTTGGACTGTAAGGATTGGATTCGAGAGGAATTAGATGGTTTAGTGGAGCCCCATAGCTCAACTCCGTATGTCCAGATAGGCCTTATAATAGTCATGTAGATCAGTCTTTTGTAATGGATTGGAAGTTTGGACCGTTTTTCTAGTAAATATTGTAATAGTCGGAATCGACGAGCAGTTTCCTGTCTTTTCAGTCTTGTATGAGGATTCCATGTCAGTCGTTTGTCCAGATTTAGTCCTAAGTAATGGATCTGTTCAACAGGAACGAGTGGGGTATTATTAAAAGATACTGTAGGGCAAGACGAAGGTTTACGACGAAGGATAAATGTGATTTGGTGGG
Organism: Halyomorpha halys; assembly: GCF_000696795.3. Lineage (NCBI taxonomy): Eukaryota > Metazoa > Arthropoda > Insecta > Hemiptera > Pentatomidae > Halyomorpha > Halyomorpha halys. The sequence goes on from NW_027115086.1 coordinate 285,579, forward strand.
ATTTATTGGAATTTATTTTAATCCTCCAGTTTTGGCACCATTCTTCGAGGGTGGTGATGTGGGATTGGAGGGATTGGGATACAATGGAAGGATCATTTCACAACTTTTAAATTAATTTTTGTAAAAGAGAGAACTTGTATTTTTCGTAAAGTTAGTGGAAATGTACTTAGCACCACTCTGAAGTAAGTCATCGATATGGTCAATATAACCGTCTTAACCATATTTTTTGCATGGTGAAGAACAAATATTGGTTCAGTGATGGATCATCTGCCTCTTACCCGTTTTCGAAATAAGTGAAGAACCGATAGCATCGAAGCGGTGGCTAAGAGTGTGAAAGTAACCCAAACTTGTCAATAACACCACGTCGCCGACTAAATATGCATCGAATTTTGCAAAAGGTCTTTATAGGGTTTTGGGTCTTCACTCTCTCAAAATTCACCTGACGCAAAAACCTAACGGTTTGTAACGAAACGTCGCTTACTCGATTTAACATAAAATTTTTATATACTCTCATTTTTGCAGAAGGGAATCTTTATCGACAAAGCTAATTTTTGTCAAACATTAAGGTAATAAACAAAATTGTTAGGATCAAGAAAGACCTTAGTTTTCTGAAAGAGTGACTGAAGCGGATTTTGGGTAGGATGCATAATTGGTCCTTATGTTTTTGAGAATTAGGTGGGTGTGGATTTCGAATGATCGTTACAGCCATATGATTTGACATTTTCTTCGACAGTAATTTAAAGAATTAGATCTGACAGATATTCGGTTTCAAGAGCCATCTGTTATATCGCCAAAAACAGCCGCTTTATTGAACGAGAAATTCAACAGGTATTCGATCTCATAGTTCTGGGACAAGACGTCCTACGGGACATGGCATCCAAAAACAATTGCCATAATCTAACGCCCCTTCATTATTTTTTAGGTGATTATGTAATATTTGTGAATGCGAACATACCACAAACTGTAGACATGAAAATTAAGATAAAACGTAGAAGCCGTCAATAGGATAGATATGCCATTATATGAATCAAAGTGATGAAAAATGGGCTCTCTCCTATATACTATACTGTACGAACCTGAAATGGTCTTCTTATTTATCTAATAATCCATACATAATACCAAAGGGTTAACGTCTAGAAAAAGGAAATATAATAAAACTAGAAACTAACGGTTGTCAAGGTTACCAGACTTCTTATGAAAAATCATTTTCTATTAATCTAAAGTTAGGAATTGGTGATAATATCTGAAATTCCAATTGTGAAATAACGTTTCCGACTATGGGCGGTGTTGCGTACAGAAAAATTGGAATTTAAACAGACTAAATTTTAGTCAGAGAAAGCAAATAAACACTATTTTTCTTTAACAAAATTTTTTTCTCAAAAAGTAAATAATAAAAATAAAGCCCTAAAAAAACTAATTTCCAGTTTTTCTCTGCATTTAGGTTGATTCAGTTTTCGAAATATAGGTAGGCCAAGAGAAATACGTTTTGGCGTGGAAGATGGATTCTGATTAATATATACTACACACATTAATGATTAATACATACAACATACATACACTAATTACCAACTTTTCTCCGAATTTGGCCTCAATGTTCGTTATCGAAATATAGGTGCGAGAAAAAAAACATTTATGCATGAGCGGAAGTCGTCGACGGAATCTGATAAAATATTCATGGATCCAACTAGACATCAATCCGCTATATCCATGAAGATTATGAAATTGGATAAATGTTTCAGTTTTTTATGCCTGAACACAAATTTGACAGACAGGTAAACTTAACCAATTTAGTTCCTTGATGTCTAACACATAAATGGAAGTGAAAATTTTTGATTCTGGGATTTTTTTAAATTCCTGCATGAATAACCTTTAATTGAGAAACGACAAACAGAACGAAAATCTACCTAGATTATTTCCTCACTTTCCTCACAATACATATTATTTTAGCTAATGAATTTGTTGCATTAAATCTCAATATGTGTCTAAGTTATAATACTTCTTTTAGATGACAAAAATACCAAAATTTAAACTGAAATACTCACATAATGTTGGCAAGAGAGCGGACAGACATGAATTCGCAAAATGGACCTGGTCTCAACCAATTTTATTTCATAATCCCATTTCGGTTCCAGCAACCTGATTTCAAATTCGTATAGCGTGACATTCCGAAAAACGTTACGACAGCAGGTATTCCGAAGTAAACGCTCTCCGCTTTCCCTCCCCGGGGATCGCAGATGATGGAAGATGACGAAGAGCATAGGAGGGTAATTTGCCTCTCCGTGCACGAAGGCTAATCAGGCCTCGTCGCCGCAGTTTGATAAACATTGGTTTTGAAAGACGAGGAACTACAAGACAATAGCCCACCGTCACGAGGGATTCGTCGAATCTTCCATTATCCGAGAAAACATCCGCGGAGCAGAGATCCATATCGTCTGCCAACATTTACATGACTTCAGTTTCGACAGTTAATTCCAAAATCGTCTGGGTTATCCAACGCCAGAGTTGTATCATAGCCATAATTTAGGGAGAAGGGGTAATTCTTGGTTATATGAAGTACAGCTACTTTATAAACTGATATCCTTAAGAGAAATTGCATTAGCATTTGATGATCATTTCCTATTTTCAAAATATGTAACACAACTTCCTTAAAACGAATATAACAGTTTTTTTATTTTTGCAGTAACGAAGAGAATGTATACATTTTGTATAGTGTTTACATATACGCATATACTGACTGTATCTTGATATATCTATTTATTCACTCACGATCTATTCTCAGACCAATGTTTCCAGAATATGGATCATGGTTTAGTAAAAAAGCTATTCAACTTCAACAACTTAATAAGTACCAATTTAGTCATTACAGCCATCAGAGTTAAAAAAATGTCCACTTTGTGTCTACACAAATGTTTAAAGTGATGAAAAAAAATGATATAGAATATTAGTGATGAAAAAAAAAAAAACCCTAAGAGAATTACAGTATGGGGTCAATTCATCATATAATTTGCTCTTACATCTGTGAGATTAATATGATATAAAAACTATATAAAAGTTAAAATAGGAACATATTAATTTATTCTGAAAATTAATAATCACTTTAAGAGGATAATTTCCTGAAAAAACAAAACAAAACGTAATAGAAAAAAAAATCAATATTGAAAAGTCGTATTTTAAAAGATACAAATAAATTGTTATTCAGGTACTTAAGGCACTGGATCTTAACTAACATAATTTAATTTATTTGGTTATACAATTTTAGGTGCCGATAGAAATCTTAGGTACAGGATAGCATAAGTTGGAGACACTTTATTTAGTGTAGGATGTAGGTTAGGTTCTTGCTTACATGATAAAATAATTTTCTATATCAGATTATTTGGTGTAGTTTGAGTGGAGTAAAGCCAATTTTGTGACCTCAAAAACCCTAGTGATTATTGTCAATGTACATACTGCAACATTTAAAAAATTAAATAAAAAAGAAATTTTAAAAATTAAAAATCAAGAAAAGTATCTCTAGTAAATTTTGAATTTTTTTTTCTTTTGTCACCTTCTATATATTTAACCGATGATTATTTTAACTTAATAACCCCAGGTTGTTTGAAAAATAATTTGAAGGCCATTCAAATTTTCAAACCAATATTCTTAAGTGTCCGAGGCTCCCCTATGTTGAAGACGGCCCTATGGGACAGTCGGTTGTGTCCAATCGTGATAGTTTTGTCTTGTTCAGGACAGTTTTCAAGTATTTGTTGTAATGATTGACTACCCTAATAAATATTCTTCATTTTGTAGGAGAATATCTAGTATATAACCAAATATATTTTTGATAGTATTCCTTTACTAAGTAAAATTAGAAAACTTAAAAAGCAGAAGTCACGATTTTTCAATCAACTTCTAGAAACGAAACGTTCAAGCCTTTGGAATTTTGTTCTAGATTTGTTACTTGGGATTAAGATATCATTAGAGAAAATACACAAAGAAACCGATGAAGATGATATTCTATACTCTTTAGAGGTTGATTTTGTATCAATACTTTTTTTTCTGTCTCTTAACTATTTTTAAGTTTATCAATGCTGTTGAAAAAAAAAAATCAGGTGATTTTGAAACAAACCAAAATAAGCGTTACTAATACTTTGCTTGATGGTTAGTTATTCCGATCCTTATGACCCTACAGAATATCTCTTGTGCCGTTTTTGATAATCTAAATTACGCCGCCCTAGGTGATTCCCCTGACTGGACTATTTAATATTTCTGACCGCCGGGTAAGAGCTAAGGGGGCGAACCGTGGGAACCTGTTACGCGTGCCGCGCATCTAAAGGCAGTATCAGATCCTTGGGTCAGGTACACTTTAAGGACTGGCCCTTTTTATACATTTCAACTAGGACATTTCTTCTGTTTTTTTTTTGTTTTTTGATTTTGAAAAACTCAGTTAAATTTAAAAATTAAATGAGTGTTTCTATAAAATCAAAATTATTATGTTAGTCAGAGAGGAACTGTGCAACAGAGGAAGCCTAAAAATATTCTTGTTAACGTTCACGCCTCTTATGTAGAATGAATATAATATATAATATATTATAGAATATAATTAATTATTAAGTTTTGAGATTCCATGCATTTATGAAATGTATCATTAGATGAAATAACAGCCATTGAATGGCATGTGACAATATTTGATTACACGGGTACCGAGTCATTTATTTATCTTATTTAATTAGTTGTGCTTGGATAATAAATAATAATGTAATTTTAAAAAAAACCGACTAAGGAAATAACCCTTCTATTTTTTTTTTTCCTTTTTATTTTAAAATTCGGGATATAATTGCATATTTCCTTAAAAGTAGTGGATGAAACATTGTAGAGTCCATGTCTCAACGGAACGAGTCTCATCTAAAAACACATTTATACAGTTTCTTTAGTAGGCAAACATCACCTTCGACGAGAATTGCCTTAAAAAAAAAAAATTATTCAGTTTCTTTGTGCTTACATGTTCAGATGCATGAGTTTTCTGTTCAACATTTACAGATACATGGGGCCGAATATACTTGCCATGAGGCAGAGCGTTTAGTGTAAGGCACCTACTACTATCCAAAGTTTCATTATTTTTTATAGAAATCATAAACAATCCACTAATATGTTTAAGAAGATATACAATATCATACCATCTCTTGGATGAAAACGAAGTAGAAAATAGTTTTTTTTAAATTAAATTATTTTTTATTTTAACTTATATTAGTTTTTCACGTATTGACGTTTTATAGTTGATTCGAATGCTTTTGACTATAATTTGGATGAAAGTGTATCGGTAATCGATACTTTAGTTAGTTAAGTATCATATAAAAAGGAGTATCTATACTTGGGTGGTATCGCGATCTCTCTAAGTGTCTTCGATAAAACCTACCTGTTTAGTGTAAACAGTATGTAGTTATAGTACAAGAGCCAAGAAGAAAAAAAGGCAGTTATCTCACCCCAATTATTGATTACTTTAATGAAAACTATGTATAATTAATAGTCAAAACTGATGACTCTGCCAAGTATAGATAGGGGGAATAAAAAATTGCGGCTGTTTCAAAACCTTAAAAAACACTAATTTTTCATTCGGAGCTCTATATCTTAAAAAACTACCAACAACACTAGAAAACTTAAGAGCACATTGTTTAAAGAAGAGTAAATTATCTGAAATATTAGCCTTAAAAGACCATTTTACGTCCAATAGTTCTCAAGATATAGCTTTTTAAAAAGCAAAATTTCTTAAACAGCTACTGAAAGATTAGTAGTTAGTTAATTTATTTTGAGAAATCTATATCTCAGGAACTATGTGACGTACAGATGTCTAATAGCACTCAAATTAATGTTAGTCTCATGGACTATAAAAAGTTTATGACCTTTACCTTCGTAGGAATTGTAGTTTTCATGATATTTGCTAAAATAAATTGGTTTATAGTTGTTCGGACAATAAGTTTGATTTATGAAAACTTCATTTTAGAAACCATTAGACGTACAGATGTCTACCAGCAATCAAATTAAAGCGAGTAAAATTTACTACAAAATAGTTAATTATGTTTATCTATGTAGGAGTACTAGGTTTTATGATATTTGACAAAATAAACTCACAAAATGTTGGATTTTTGAAAAAATATATCTCTTGATCCATAAGACGCACATATGTCTGCCAACACACAAAATAACTTACTATAAAGTAGTTTATGACACTTATCTTCGTAGGGGTAGTAGTTTTTATGATGTTCACACATGATTATAAATTTGGCAAATAAAAATTTGTCCAAACAACTATAAATCAATTTATATTAGCAAATTTCATGTAAACTATTACATCTGTACGTCAAATGGTTTCCGAGATATAGATTTTTCAAAATACATTCACTAACTACTAATCTTTCAGTACGTACCATACAACATTTTTATGAAATGTTGCTTATTAAAAAGCTATATCTCGAGAACTATTAAACGTAAATAACTCTTTAAGGGCTCATATTTTAGCAAATTTGCTCATCTTTAAATGACCCTCTCTTAGGTTTTCTTGTGTTTTTCCTACTTTTTAAGATATAGAGCTCCGAATGAAAATTAAATTATTTTATCGCTTTCAAACGGCCGCCATTTTTTATTCCCCCTACCTATACTTGCCAGACTCATCAATTTGACTATTAATTATACATAGTTATCATCAAAGTAATCAAAAATTGGGATGAGATAACTTCCTTTTTTCTCCTCTTGGGCTCTTGTACTATTAGGTTAGGTTTGAAAATATTACTGGTCGGTGTCACCATGGCCCTGCTTTAAATTTGATAACATATATTATGAGGGATGTGCATCCTTATTCATTATACGATTTGATGTAATGTTGGAGTAACCAATTGTATCCCCTTGTGTCATTTTAATGTTTATACTACTAATTGTGTATTTCTAACTTCCTGTACCGTGTTCATGTTCATTTCAAAGAATAAAGTTATTTAAGGATGAGTTAATATTTGACAGTGGATTATACACCAGGAAAATATGATTGGAGGGTGCGGTTAGGAATGAAAACAAATAAATATAAACTTATCATAATATTATATAAGTACCAAAGTTTTGGCCAGAATTTTTGGCCTTCATCAGGGCTAAGAACAAAAAACCAAATAACAACTAAAATTATTTAATGGAAGTGCAGAATAACAAGAAACATTAGAATATAACAGATAACTTAAATATATTGAAGAAAAAGCATAGTATAATATTATAAGAATATTGAAACTATATATAATAATATAAAGGGAATATACTAATATTAAAATTAAGAATGAAGTAAGAAAATAATACAGATATGAAAATCAACTAAATGAATACATGTATAATTTGCTAATTATTTATGTTAGCGGAAATGCTTGTAGGCAACGAGGGGACTGAAGTAAAAAAGGCAACCATAAACTAAATTAACTGTTAATAGAAAATTAGATCTAAGCGAAACTAGCTATTAAAAATAAGTAGATGATAAATAAATTATACGGGAACGAAAATTGAGCAATGATTTATAGAGCGTCATTTTCTATTCTCTCCACAAATATTAACTATGGAGTGACATAACTGTGGTATTTGTATTTTGTATCCATAAATTTAAATACTATTTGTATAATATACTGAGTATTTGTGTTGAGTCCCTTTGAAAAGAGAAATATAAGATAAAGGTAAGGAGAATAGAGAGAATTAAAAGTATGCATATTGGAAGTAAACAAAAAAAAAAAAGAAAACAGCAAATTGATACAGAAATACAAGAAAAAAAGAAAAATACAGGAAAACAAAGTTATGTACCAACGTTATAAAAAATACACTTCTCTCCTAACAGATACATATATTTGAGACTAAACCAAACAAAATACAATTTTACATTGTACATACTGTATAAACCGTATGGAAGTAAAGAAGAAAGCAGAAAAGAGCAAATTGATAAAAAAATAAAAGGAAGAAGGAAAAATTCAGGATAACAAATTTATGTATCATCGTTATAAAAAAAAAAAAATAAGAACAACAATATATTATGTATTGGAAGATTATTGATTGACCGTGTGTGAAGATGAAAAGAATATGGTCCGGGTGCGGTCAAGAAAAACTCAAATAGTAGAAATATACTAATTTAATGAGCCAACGTTTCGCCCCACGTTGCAGGGCTTCTTCAGGGCTAAAAAAGATACAAACA
>NW_027115086.1:294658-310356 GCF_000696795.3 Halyomorpha halys
AAAAATGTGAAAAAACAAAGTATTATGTGGATTTTATTATATTCAAAATGTTTCGGTATGTAAGGGAGATGCTACATAATCAGGGAGATACATAATATATTATGTAGTTTATAATGAAAAAAATATAGGTAACTTTGTTAATCACTTATGCCAGTATTTTTATTTTATTATAACTTTGTTAATTACTTATGCCAGTATTCATATTTTATTATAACTGTTAATTACTTATGTTAGTATTTATATTTTATCGTATGACTGATTAGCATGATGTGTTATTTTAGTAACCCATTGAATTTGGGAAACATTGGCTTGTTATTCGCATACATCTGTTTGAGACTAAACCAAACAAAATACAATTTTCACTTAATTAAAGCAGTCTAAAAGCCCAGAATATGCTCTGTCGACACGGAGGAAGAACCGTTGCACGGTACACCTCCAGCCAGAATGATATAGCGATAACACTTAGGGGACAGGTGTGGGCAGCCTTAACAAATAATCTGAATGCACGAGAGGAGAGAATCCGAACGCCAAATTCGTCGCTCTAACACTTTATCGTACATTATGGCCTGTCGAAACGTGGACATTAAGGATATTTCTCAGGCATGGAACCTTCCTATCCTTAATTAGCTCAGCTTATTACCCCGTAGCTCATTGGGACATTTCATGATCAGTGGCAATATTTTAAGAATGCTTTAATTATTTATTTTTGTAAGGCTGGGGCCTAAAATCAATTCATTTCTTGGTTAACACCTGTGATAAAAACACAACATCTATTACGGACAGCTTTATGTTCTATAGCCATGCAACGTTTTGAATAATTTATACAAGAAAAAGATTAAATGTTATATTTATAAGAAATTTCAGTGTAATGGATACGGAGTCTGTATATATTTTTTAAAATTTAAATATAACCATAATCGTTCTTTGTGTTTGTTTAAAACTAAACCATAATATAATCCCTTTCTGTTGACTTATTGCTCCAATAATTCCAATAATAATTAAATGGATCTGATAATAAAAATTTTTATTTTTAGTTTTATTTTGCGTTCATTGCATTCATTCCGGCGCCGGTTCAAATCCAGCCTGGAGAGTCGACCTTTATTTCTGTCGTGGTCCTACGAAACGTATGTGACCCAATTCATGTCATATTCTCCTGTTATAATCTGTTTGTGCAAAGAATTTCTCATATCGACTAACATCCAGATATTATCTTACTTAGCACTGTCCGAGATTAAGCTAATAGGACACAGCCACGATTTTAGCCATCAAGACGTCGGATATGACACAGAACGAAAGTTGGAGTTAAGTAATAACAGAGAGGAAGACACAAAGGTCCACCGAGGCCATAATTGTCCCACTAATGCTATATTTTTCGGTCGCTTCACAATGTCCATCCACCATTCACGATCAGGCGCGGTTCATTACCTCTCCGCCATCTCTTTCTTTTCCCTTTACAACTGCTCTCCAGTTTGGAAACAAACACAGGTGATTTTGAAACTGTAAAAAATAAAATCGGTGTGGGCGTAAAATAAATCATTATGTATAAAAAAATTATTAAATCATACTGAGCTGTTAATAGTTTACCGTAGATTGACATGTTGGAAAGATGGACCGGGAGGAGGAGGGAGAGAAGGGTGTGGTCAGCTAATAAACTAAAAGTATTTATTTGTGTCAACGTTTTGACATAAATTTTAAGTCTTCATCAGGAATCTCAGGCAGAGATTCTAATCTATATATAAATATTAAAAATATTAAAACAATGTCATAAAACCTAAGTAAAAAAAAAAAAAAATCGAGTTTTACAATTTTCAATTGCATAGATCTTACCCTTATTGCTAAGATTACATGCATATCTGAAAATAACCTTCTTTTTTTTTAAATGTTACACTGTAGAACTGAAACAGCGATATAGTAGCATATAAATAACTAGTCTAACAATAATCTTGCAATCCAATAATGCCCATATTTCACTCTACATCTCAATAGCTTAGGATTAGACCCAGATATTTCAAAAACTCTTGGAGACGATAATAAAACAATAGAATTAGTGTTTCAGTTTCTAAAATCACAACATTTACTGACAAAAATATAACATTGTACGGAAGAAAAAAAAATAATCAAATTAAAAAACAAATATAATTTAATGAATATGAGCAAAATTGAATAAAATATAAATGGCGTTGATGACCAATGAAGTTTGGCGCCACTAAACAAAAACAAGTTAACAAACAAAACTAGAAAATGTACATGTAATTCATGTGTATCCTCAAGCTGATCAAGCTCGTATTTAAAGTTGAAATAACGCATTCTTGGACGTTGAACGGAATGTAAGCAGCTATCTTACCGAAGTCCCAAACAAACCTGTATCAGATCCTAGTGGACCACCTCCTCCTTAATTTCCATTAGAAAAACCTGAAAATTCGAAAGAGCTTCGTTTACAGCTCCTCCTCGCCTGAATTTATCTTGTACCAGAGCAGATTTATTGCCCCCTGTAACTGTAAATTATGAAAGGAATAACATTTCTTAAAATATATAAATCAAGTTGTTTGGAGCAAGTGATGGCCTTGCTCCGGGACCTGGTCCCACTCTCCCCCGCCCTAGGGAACTTACTCATACATCTTAATAGTAAGTAGTTTACTTCTTTCAGTTCGCGGTTACATGATAAATATTAACTCTGCAAACAGTAATATTTCACCTGCCAATGTTTTTACTGATACTTAATGGCTCTGGAGAACTTGGAACTCTATAAAGGCCAAGATTTGTGTTCTCTGAAATGCTTTACTTTTAGCGAGCGCAACACTTGAAGACACTCAGAAACCAAATCAAACTGTCGTTTAATTATTAAGAATATATGAAATCATAAAGCAGACCAGATAAGATGTAGTTTATTGACCACAAATTTGAGGAGTCACTTTCGACTAAGAAGATAATTCATATTATACATCACAGTTAAACAGAGTAACATTCTAAAAAAGAGATATTTTGAGATATGCATGTAATCTTATTAATACGGGTAAGATTTATACAGTAAAACATCTGTCATAAAATCTAAGTAAAAAAAAAAAATTCCTAGATATTACAGTTTTGATCAGTAATTTTTGAGATGGTTGAACTCGGAACACTGTTAAATACTGGATGGTTGATGACAGTTGAACTGGCACAGCGATATTGTAGGGTTGACTGTATATGAATTAAGAAGGAAGTAATCCTGTTTTTGGTCAGGAAAAATAAAAATTAAAAAAATAGTGCCAATTTTCGATCCACATTACACGTCATCATGGTTCTTTGCATGGCTGTAGGTGTGACCAGATCGTAAGAACAAAGAAGCATTTGAAATCCAGCACAGTTGGATCGTTGACACTATTTTTTAAATGTTGTTTTTCCTGACCACAACCCGGACCACATCCTTTTTAATTCATATAATGTCATCCTTTCTATACATAATATAAACTATATTTTAATTTTTTTTCAGGAATGAAATATATTGTCCTAAACAAACTTATGCAAGGCAATGGACATTCCTGACTATCCGTATCGAATGATAAATAGGATTCCTGTGTGAGATATCCTTAACTAATAATTTGAATGAGATCGGAAAGCTCAGGACATTCATATGGTTATATTCATCCTGAACATCGGTGTGAGTTTAAAAATAATAAATAAAAAACATCAGTTTCTTCAGAATGTTCTAAAAGTGCATCATATAGTATGGAACTTGGAAATCATTTGGTGCAAGTAGTTATTGTTGGTTGATTCGGTAAATTTTTGAAATTTGGCATCCCTTTTACAACAAGTTTGATTCAAATAACGTTTATTCTATGGCTACACCGTAGCTCAGGGATTAGGCGAAAGTCTATCGTTCTGAGACCTGCGGGTGGTGTCGGTTCGAATCCGGCCTTCGGTCGCTGACTTTTTTCATTAAGTGGCAGTTTCACAAATGAAAAACTAGACCCCCAACCATGGTTAGAATAGGTGGTCACCTGTAGATAACTAGGTAAACACCACCTTCGACGTGGATTGCTCTTAAAATAAAATTAAACAAACCTTTATTCTGGTAGAACAGGATAAATAATTCCTTATTGATGTGAACATTTTCTTTATTAGGGACTGATGTGTTTTTAAGACGAAGAACGTGTAAAAAGAAGTGGTATTTGGTATATTTTGTTATACCATATTGATGGTTTTTTGGTATATTTTTGGTTATTAATGGTCATTTGGTATATATTTGGTTACTTTTGGTATATTGGTATTTTTTGGAATATATTATCATATCTTTTAGTACATGAGTCCAAGAGGAGAAAAAAAGGCAGTTATCTCACCCCAATTTTTGATTACTTTGATGAAAACTATGTATAATTAATAGTCGAAATTCATGAGTCTGCCAAGTATAGGTGGGGGGGAATAAAAAATGGCGGTTGTCCAAAGCTATAAAAAAAAAATTATTTTCATTCGGAGCTATATATTTAAAAAACCACCAACAACACTAGAAAATCTAAAAGAACTTCATTTAAAGAAAACTAAATTTGCTAAAATATGAGCCTTAATAGAGTTATTTACGTTAAATAGTTTTCAAGATACAGCTTTTTAAAAAGCAACATTTAATAAAAATGTTGTATGGGTATGAAAGATCAGTAATTTATTTTGAAAATTTATATCTCAAAAGCCATTTGACGTATAGATGTCTATTAGCACTCAAATTAAAGCTAGTTTAATGAACTATGAAGTAGTTTATGATGTTTATCTTCGTAGGAGTAATAGTTTTCATGAAATTTGGTAAAATAAATTGATTTATAGTTAGTTGTTCGGACAAATTTTCATTTGCCAAATTTATATTCATATGTGAATATCATAAAAGCTACTACCCCTATGAAGAAAATTACACTACTTTATAGAAGGTTAAATTTCCTTTATTTTGAGTGTTGGCAGACATAAGTGAGTACATCTGTACGTCTAATGGTTTTTTAAAATGAAGTTTTCATAAATCAAACTTATTGTCCGAACAACTATAAACCAATTTATTTTAGCAAATATCATGAAAACTACAATTCCTACGAAGGTAAAGGTCATAAACTTTTTTATAGTCCATGAAACTAACTTTGATTTGAGTGCTAGTAGACATCTGTACGTCACATAGTTCCTGAGATATATAATTCTCAAAATAAATTAACTAACTACTAATCTTTCAGTAGATTTTTAAGAAATTTTGCTATTTAAAAAGCTATATCTCGAGAACTATTGGACGTAGATAGCTCTATTAGGGCTTACAGTTTAGCAAATTAACTCTACTTGAAATGATGTTCTCATAGATTTTCTGTTGTTATTGGTAGTTTTAGATATAGAGCTCCGAATGAAAATTTAATTTTTTTATGGCTTTCAAACAGGCGCCATTTTTTATTCCCCCTACCTATACTTGGCAGAGTCATAAATTTTGACTATTAATTATGCATAGCTTTCATTAAAGTAATCAAAAATTGGGGTGAGATAACTGCCTTTTTTTCTTCCCGGCTCTTGTACTATCACTGCATACTGTTTACACTAAACAGGTAGGTTTTATCGAAGACACTTAGAGAGATCGCGATACCACCCAAGTATAGATACTCCTTTTTATATGATACTTAACTAACTAAAGCATTAGTCAAAATTGATTGATTAGTAATTATACATAGTTTTCATTGAAGTAATCAAAAATTGGGGTGAGATAAACCTTTTTTTCTTCCCGGCTCTTGTACTATTTTGGTATATTTTTGGTGACGTCCGATCCACAGCTATCGGTTACTACTATCAAGGCTAGTGCACTTATAACAGTATACAGAACGCTCAGAATTTTAATGATGCTCTTTGGAATCGAGTACCGTTGTTAGACCTACAATACATATATAATAAATTAGAGCCCGTTTCTAAGTTATTGAGAACAATTTGGGTTAGATAAAGGCATTGTTCTGGAGGTCGGATGGCAATAATGAGCAGACTAGATTGGAAGTGCATAGGAGAGGTGCGCCGCCCGCTGGCACCAAAGCCTGCAGCTCACTAATTGGCGATTAGCCCGAGAGCGGAGTGGCCAGCCCAGGCCCGGGGCACGGGTTGGCGAGATGGTGGAGATAGTAAGGGCATTATTATTAATGAGTTGTCCGCGCTGGGTAGCTATCTCATCCAAAGATGACTGTATCTGTAGTCTCGACTCCTTTTTGGCGCCTTTGCACTGATATCTGTCGCACTAAAGGCAATTATTTATCCATTTTATGAGACCTCATTGTATATATATCCTTTTATGGTTGGTTTTTTAATCTTGTAACTTTTTTCTATAACTTTTATATTATTAGACGGTCAGCTCATATCACTTTACATCATAAGATATCCCCTTGCCCATGTCTCAAGAAGGTTTAGAAATTGTAAATATCCTCTTAATATCTGGCTCTTATCTTGATTTAAATATTTAATGAAGTCTGTTCTTCTTAGGTAACATAGTTCTAAACTGCATAATAAACAAACTGGAATTCTATTTTCCATATCAAAATATTGTTTACTTTTATAAGTTTGATGGGATGAATGATGCTATAAAATACAAACAGAAATCTCAGGCCCCGTTTTAAATAACGCCAGTAATTTGACAAGGAAAATATGTAATGAAAAATGTATAGTTTGGAAGGAGAGAATTATAAACGAGAAACAGTAGGTAAGATCTAAATGAACCCCTTTTTCTGCGTTCTTCCCTTAGATGACCAGGTCAGAGATTAAAATGATTTCACTTCGTCCAGATTTAGCCATAACGGGAAATAATTTCTTGGGGTTCTGTTTTCCATTTGCTTTGTGTGAGCGTGGGACTGTTTGCACCTTACGGTTGAAATCCTCCGCAGTCTTCGAAGGGTGAGGTCCCATAAAGGGTTCAGTTGTTCAGCAGTACTGCTAGTCTCCATCTCTATCTATAGATGTTTCCTCATGGGCCCATTCAACTCTTACTGTCTTCGGCCCCATGGCAATACTGCTGTCGATCACCAAGGATGTTTTTTATGACCTCTCGGTCTATATCCGTCGTGTTTGGTAAAAGCAGGGCCAGCGAATTAAGTCGCGCACGGACGATCTTGGGAAGAGCGTCTTTGGAGGTTTCGATTCTCCTCAGCTGTTCCCCTGACATTGGATTAAGACCCAAAGACCATTAATAACCAAATGACGATTAATAACCAAAAATCACCTAGGTCGACCCTAGTCAAGGTGGTACCTTCACTCAACACTTTAGCTCCTTTAAATAAACTTGAACCTAAACGTAAATTCAAACAAAACAAACAAATTTGGCTAATAATGATGTTAAAAAAATCAAACATAGGAACGTAATGGTTAAATTATTGTGACTGATAAATGTGTATCATAATACACATAGGTAATGCCAACTGGCCAATAACTAAGTAGTCACATATATTTTTATTAAAATACAAAATTTTTAAATAAATGTGCAAATAAAAAAGATGTATTTGTGATTACAATCTTTATACTGATAAACTGATTCGTTATATTTCTTCTCTTAATATGATCTGGTACAAAAAACTAAATAAAATAACTTACCTCAATAGTTGGTAAGTGTAATGGAACGTTTTCATACATCCACAAATGAGGTAAATAACTAGTAGCTGGTAGTCATCGAAAGTTATCGAGAGCACCAAAAAATGTAATTAAAACAAGCAATCGAGAGATATATGAATTTCAAATTATTCGAAAAAGTTAATAAAGAGTAAATAGGTTTCGAAGGGAACCTTCTCTAACTAACTTAAAAATACTTTTATAAATACACATATAAAGTAAAAATCAGAGCATCTTTGCTAGTGGTATGATTTAAATTTTGTTTTATTAGTTGAGAATTAAATTACCCTTTTAAGTGATTTTCTAGATTTTTTTAAAAAGTGTTAAATATTTTGAGTGACGCTTATTTTGAAAAAAAAAAACTATTTTTTTCCGTGCTTTTTCTAGGAATTGTACTATTTTAGAAACGTTAAATAGCATAAAGGAGAAGACTTTAGACAATTTTCATCAAAAATGTCAAAGTTTTGGCGCAATAGTCTAGTGAAAAATAGGTTTTTTATCCTAATAGGAGCCGTCATAGGGTGTCTGATTTATTACCGAGACATTGGATGCCAAAATCCTACAGGATATAAAGATAAATATGTCAACTCGTTCAAGAAATAATCGTGAAACAAACGGACGTATAGACAGATAAACAAACGTGCAAAAATCTTTCTTTTTGGATATAAGCGGTTCTGAAAAAAATAATACTGTTCTAAATCGCTGATCGATAATTTTATTACATTCGATTGTATTTTTCCTAACTATTAGTGCTAAGGAACAGAGAAAAAAAAACTGCATTTCGATTAGCACAAATTAATTCATGACAATATTTATAAGAAAAGAACAAAATGTGATGTAACTAATTGTTATAACCTTCTCCAACTTATCTGATAAATATTTATTTATTTATTCAACACTAATATTATATTTTGTTTCATCATTAAGGTTGAATAATAGTTTGAGATCATTTATGAATGATCGCACAATAACCTTAAATAATTTCTTTGATGAATGGGGGGTTGTAGTTCAAAGCATAAATAATACAAAGAGCGGAGCACGGGATGAAGATGTCAAAGCGGACTGCACTCCATCCTCGGCTCGGTAAATCCTAAACCATTTTGAGCCCGATGATATCTCCCCTCGATTTATTTTTAGTGTTCTGGATTGAGATTTATATTAACACTCAGATCTTCCTTCGAGATAATCCGATCCATATCAACAAAACGTGGAGTAGTCCATCAACAGCAATAGGATCCGAATTAACATTATTTGATGATGGTCACGTTTATTTGGATGGTTTGGTTTTATTTTTACGGTAACCAAGGCTGCTTAGTATGTGCGCCACACAAAGATATAAATCTGGAAAGGATTTATTGACACATTTTTGGGGCTTAATGGTAAAAAAACAAACGAAATAACAGTTCTATGGAACGATCTTAGGAATTATAAATGTGTTTGTTCTGGTATTTGATTTTTAATGTGCCTCGTTGAGTACGCTTGATGGAACCACTTTCTAGAAGTAATTGTTCTGCTTCATTAAAGATTAATAGGACCTCAGCGAATACTGTACGAATGGAATGCATACTTTATCAATATGGATTTTCAAATATAAAGTCTCCTCGAATAAGAATCTTTTTTTTATTATTATTTTAAGCCATCAACCACTTACCATTGTAATAATTTCCGTAATTTTTATTATACTTTATTTTCTTAATATCCAGAATTTATCCTTATTGCCTGAATTTCCGGATTGAAATGTATAACTATTGAAAAATGGGAATTTGGGTTAAAATTTTATAGTATAATTTTGAGTGATTCAGAAATTCGAAAAGTTTATTTACAGTCTGTTTGTTATTCTGAAAAATTGAATGGAGATCTGCTGGTAATTCATACAAAGATTTGATGGAGTCGTATTCTTGGAATTCGATTAAGATGTGTTTTACGGTAAGTCGCGTTCCGCAAGTCCGGCACACAGGTGGAGAATCGCGGGCCATAAGATAACCGTGGGTCAGGCGCGTATGAACTATTCCAGGGCGCGTCAAAATCACCTCCTCGCACATTTCTAGTGGATGATATCCAAGGGGAAACATCACATCCAATTTACCGCAATTCATTTTCAGTAAAATTGGCCCGCATTTGATGCCATTTCAATTTAATCCTCTGCATAGTAAGGACAATGAAGTCATCGACAGGCACTGACAGCAGATTGACAGTCACATACAATAAATTGACCTCATTTACTTTACTGGTAGTAAAGGTAGTAATGGCCCAAGGTTTCACCCACAATAAATTTGGAATATACGTGTCTTCTTCATGTACGTAATGAATAGGTAGATTATCAGCAAGAACATTTGATTAACTGAATAAAATTATAAATGCATGTTAAAATCGAAATGCACAATAACTGGACAAAACTGATTTGACAAAAAGTGTCTTTAAATTGTTCGAGAGAAAATAAAACTAATAGAGAAAATTATTAAATTTATTTAAGTATTTTCTAAAGTCGACTCAAAACTTATTTACAGAATAAGAAGAACGTTTACGGCGACATAAGTATTTCTTTAAATGGTTACTTCTTTGTTTCTACGGGTCGTAATATATATCAGAAAGCCTAACTCAATAAGCGGTTTGTCTAACACAAAAAATGTTTTTTCGCTACAAAATGGTAATCCTTCAGATTAGCGTGTTCAAACCAACTCTTTAGCTTTGTATGATATTTGAAAAGCCATAAATGGTATAGTTATCAGCTTGATTGACATTTTCAAGAAAGGTTTATAATACTTTAATTATATTAACCAGTTATTGACTCAAACAATTTTGATCCAATATACTCTCAACTTTTATTTTCAAAAACTCTTCAACGTTTCAGCCCTCAGGCCATTTTCAAGGAGACAACCGTAAATATTGATGTCATTTTCTTTAAACAATTTTCTGTAGGCTAATTGCCCATGTCATATATAACTTTTTATATCTTAAATTTAAGAGTTCGTTGGAGTTCGTTGGAGAGTTCTTGAAAATAAAAGTTGAGATTATATTGGATCAAAATTGTTTGTGTTAATAATGAAATAAACCACTCTGAAACAATCATTATAACAAATCATTAATCTATATTAACTAGTTTACATCAGTCCAAAAATTAAGATGTCATTAACATTTATATTTTTTTTATTTTTAAGATGCTCTATCATAAATATACAGAGGTTCTTTGACAATTGACCCAAAGAAAAAGAAAATTTACTATTTAGATTAATATTAATGTTGTAGGATAAACAAACAACAAAAACACTCCTAATAAAATAAAACACCTCTGTTTTGTTGAATTCTTACTTCTTTTATCGAATGCCTTGGATAATTATTTGTTAGCTGCATTCATTTTCTATATATTATACTACATTGAAGTTATCGAGCTACATTTATTTTTTGTTATTTAATACATTGATTTACAATAAAATCAAACAAAATTACTTGGAGTAGTACTAAAATAAAGTATTATCTGCTTCTTTGACTCTCCCGATTAGAGAATCGATCGCAACATTTGAAAATCGAAATAGCATATGTAATTTTAAAGAAATCTTAGAACTTAGCATATTTTTAGAAAATATAAACTATATAGGTACAATATTCAGGTATTCTTTGCCGCTAGAGCGTTTGAAAAGATGCGTGGTAAAGCTTTATCTTCTGTTTACACCATCTTCAAACGCATTCTTTTTCTTTATTTTTTAAATGCTCTTCCGTAGGAGGACTTTAGCATCTAGAAACGAGGTATTCTATATTAGTCGTTTTTTTTTAAATAACCTTTTTAAGAAAGACAATGTTCATATCAAACATTCTTAGTAACATGAATTTGTTCACACAAACTTTAAAGATATTCGGTACCAAGTGAAAAGTAAGAGAAACTCCAAAGTTTTTTCTAGAATAAAATGGACTTCTGGTGGATCATAAAATAAACGTAGTGTGTTCTGTGGAAAGACCCTATTTCTGAAATAAATTTACTTCTTTTATTTTATAAATATTTTATTTGATTAATAAAAAACAATGTAAAAAGAGCCAATAAAAGAACAGTTCAAAAGATCCGAATTTCTCGTATTGCTTATGAAATGTATTATATAAATACAGTACGTGATCCAAATACATTTTGTTACTTAAGTAAGATTTCTGAAAGTTTTTAAGCAATGAGCACACTCTTTTTTTATGTACTGGGAAGGTTCATAGCTATTAAAATCATGGATTTATCCAATATAAAAAAAAAGATATTAAAGATTATTTGTACTTAACTCAAAATGAATATTTTTTTTCATAAACTGTATATTTTTAAAGTGAAATGATTTTGTTCTGATATTCGAGTGGAAATTTACTTCAAATATATATATATTTATATAGGCACCGTGGTAAGGATGAAAAAAATGTTTTCTGTTACACTGTAGCCGTGAGTTAACCCTGTGTGTTCACCCAGCCTTATAAATTAGGTAAAAATCTGGTGGACGAGCGTGATTCTGACCAAATCACCTCCTTGCACAACCGTTTGTTTAGTAACAGTACTTCCTTAAAAAGTACTGAACCCCTGACCCTTCATGTCGTACAGATTTTAATTTTTTTATATGCTATATATGCAATAAACTATATATTTTATATGCTATATATGTATATAGCATACTGAACTTTTACTTTAAATTTAATTTTTTGGATTTTATAGAATTCGCAGCCATACATAAAATTTATAATATATACGTAAATGTTTAATTTTAGATAATTGATGTAAAATTTTCATCATGTTCATTCAATCTATTTGTAGTACATGCTCAAATCTAGCAATAGCGAAGTATCGTCGGGTTAGCAATTTTATAATACATAAATAATTTCTTTTCTTACAAATTAAGTGCTCTAGATTCTTTGGGGATGTAAAAATCAACACAGTCCATAGCTATACAATATAATCGAAACTGGAAGTAATTCCGTATATCTCAATGAATAAACAAAGAATCAGAACATTATTTCAGGTCCAGACACCTAATGTGCTAAAATCGGAACTAGAATAAATCTGTACAAATAAGCGATATATTCTAATTCGATGGTTATCAGGTTATTTATTAGAGAGTTTGGGACAGTTGTTGGTCGATAATGTTATAGACCAGGGAAGACTGGGTCGGAAGAAATAACGTGCCAGAGATGTCTGTTAGCCTTAATGTAAATCACTGGGTCAACGTCCTACACGCCACAAGTTATCCCGATATTTTCAAAAATTTATTTTCATTGCCCTCAGTTCCCAAAAGGAGAAGGTAGTTAAGGAGAGAAATTCAATCATTTATATTCGCACACAGTCGTAAAATAAATCATAATATTCCATAAGTTAATCAAACAGAGTGTAAGCATCTAGCGTGTACCAATACCCTTGGGCCCTGATTTTTCAGACAATAAAATTTACAATGTTTTCTATGAATATTCCTGAAATTTTCTTCTATATTTTATTGTTTAATATTTTTTGCTGTTTATTTGTCTGTTATATATTTAATATTGTACGGATAGATTGATGAAGGTTCAATTCGGTAATAGTCAAAATAATCACTATCGGAATTACCAGAAATCAGGAACGCCAGACAACTTTTTTTTTTTTCATAATTTATTTATTGTTATTTACAACTGTATACACATATATACAATAAGTAAATTTGCTGTAAGTGACATAGTGACATGATACAAACATGTTGAGAATCTACAACTTCAATAACATTTCTAGAGGAGAAGATTGAGGTCCTGATGGTTTGTGACAAAGTAAGGAGCATTAAGGACCAGACAACTTAAGTCAGTATTGAGTAATTGTCAATAATTTTAGTAATTTGAAGTGTCTTATTTGATGATGAAATGAATAATTAAATAAAAATTACATCTTGGAAGAATAAATAGGAATAAATTTTTGTAGATTTAGAATTCACATACTAATCCGATTAATAATTTCAGTATTTCGAAACATCTTGAAGTGTCACTCCCTGGACATGAACATATTGACGCATAACACTATATAATTCTAAATCAGTCAAAAACCTCTAACAATGTTTTTTAGATTATGACTAAATATTGACGTCAGAACATACTGTCAAATCTCTAAAAACGAGTCATTTGGATTTATATTTAATAAGGGTCTGTTATTTATTAATAATTGCTTCTAAAAACAGTCAAAGCACCTGCAACACCATATTACGATTTCTAACAGCGTTGGTTAGCGGCATTCTGGGCCCATTGCACGCAACAAGAATATTCGCCTTTAGCCACTCTTACACGATGCTGTTATGAACTTCACTCAAATGAAGTAGTCGAATGTAATTACATCAACATTTCTAATTTTTCTGTACTTCTTAATAATTTCATTCCATTAATATCTTCTATTGGTGTAGAAAAATTTACTAAATCATCTATAACTGAATTAATCATGATTGATTTAAAATAATTCTAAATTTATTTTAGCATATGATTATTTTAACAAACATAAACAAAATTGAGTTAAATAAGCTTGAAATTCATACAGTTAAGAGGTAGAAAATAACAGTACAAAAAACAATAAATTTATGTAAAATAATAATATTTTTAGTATCATAGGACCAATTGGAACGAATGCCGGTACACATGTCCAATATTTTGGATGTAGAATCTCGAAAAAAAATTTTGATTCAACCAGTCAGCTTCTCATTGTAAGAGACGTCAGCTTTGAACACATGATTTTTCACTATATTTTGCAGTAAATTTGAACCATCTTCTGCTTTATTCTTCTAAGAGTAATTACTTAATATATAATATTAATTTTACCTTCTAATATTTGATCTCTTGGAGTCATTTCATTGGAGTATAATCCTAATTATAGAAATTTACGGTATTTTCCGTCGTTTGCGATCAATCTATGCCCATTTACTTCACCTTTGTCTTTCATTATTAGCTCTCTCCTGTCCTTACATGCTGTTTAATGGTTGATTGATGAAAGGCTTTGAAAATTGCCCTAAATAGCCAAGATTTTCACTTGTTTAAGGTGTCCGTGACACGTCAGTAAGTTGTGATCATCGGTGAATGTTCGCATTCTCCTTCGGGCGTCAGGTAAATTCGGTCCAAGCTGTTGGAAGGTATGACCGAGGAGAGATACCTTCCCCAGTTTTTACTTCAATTTTTCATAGGTTTCCCGGTAGATAGCGGAGTAGGAGATAAATCTATTAGAGGTATCACATTTCAGAGCGAGCCCCCCTCATCAAGATGTCACCCCGAGAGGCGTGATGGGCCCGCGGCGCGGTGTTATTTGGCACACTATTTCACCCTAACGGCGGGCCGCTCCATTAGATCCGGGTTCGATAGTCCCGATCAGAGTCCTTCCTCGGGCTACGGATCATCCATCCTCTGCCTTACACAGTTTTTCATTTCGCTTTATCCGGCAATAGTCTCGGACTGTATCTCCTCCTAGGGATCGCTCCTGAGTAAACATTTCAATTCCATATCACATTCAGCAAAAAGATTGGTTCTCTGCGCTTCTGATTTCTTTTGTATTGGCTAGAAAGAAATAGAACATAAATGGGATTATTAATGGCAACTCTCGAAAATAATCTTTATAGGTTATGGATGGGTGAGCTCACGTCGATGTTTGAATAATTAATCTGATATCGTTTGATTGAACAACACCAGGAAGAGATGCTTTGAACATTCTGTTTTCGTATGTAACAATATTATTACTCTCGCATCAGCCAGGCATAGCTGGATAAAAAAGATTACACCATGTTCAGTGATAGTACTTTCATTGTAATGAAGATTTGAACAACTGATGTTATAGTAATAAATCTGAAGTTTTCTTTTGAAAAGATTAAATAAATAGGTGTATGAAATGTATTTAAGGTGAATGTAACTTAGTTAGACTTTAATGGGAAAATTATTTCACCTATTACTAAATTTTTATTTCAATTAATAAACAAAACGTTCTATGTTTCGACTAATATGCAATTATCGTGAGAAAAAATTACAGTTGTACATTTCAGAACCACCTCATACATTTTTTTATTATTTATTTAAAAACTTTTTTATTTATTGATAGATATTACAATCTGCCACACAGTTGTGGGCAATAGGTAATATTGATAAATGATCTCATACATACTAAAATAAAAAAAAATAAAAAA